>NC_089837.1:207131475-207431475 GCF_035609145.1 Eleutherodactylus coqui | reverse complement strand
TTAGCCGTGTGACGGCAGAAACAGTATGACTGCAGGAGCGGTTTATGATGGCTAGCAGGGATTGCAGTCAGTAGGTCAGGGAGCATGTTATCAGGCGGAGTACAGAGGGGTTTGTTTAGGGAATGCGGTATGCCTCCCTGAAGAGGTGCGTTTTTAGAGCACGCCTGAAGTTCTGCGAGTCCTGGATTGCTCGGGTAGCCTTTGGTAGTGCGTTCGGTGCTGCTCTGGAGAAGTCTTGGAGGCGGGAATGAGAAGTTCGAATTAAAGGGGCGCTCAATCTGGTTTCGTTAGCAGAGCGGAGCGGAGAGCCCGGGCTGGTTGATGGATTGAGATGAGGGAGGTGATATAGGGGGGCGCTGCACTGTGGAGGGCTTTGTGGATGAAGGTGGTGAGTTTAAATTGAATTCTGTATTTAACGGGCAGCCAGTGGAGTGACCGGCACAGGGCAGAGGCGTCCGAGTAGCGGCTGGACAGGAAGATGAGCCTGGCTGCCGCATTCAGGATGGATTGGAGAGGGTAGAGTCTGGTGCAGGGGAGGCCGATCAGCAACGAGTTGCAATAATCGAGCCGGGAGTGGATGAGGGCAACAGTAAGCGTTTTTAGCGTGTCCACAGTGAGAAAAGAGCGGATTCTTGCGATGTTCTTGAGGTGCAGCTGACATGTTCGGGCCAGAGATTGGATGTAGGGGGTAAAAGAGAGATCAGAATCAAATATGACTCCAAGGCAGCGGGCATGTTGTCTAGGAGTTATGGTGGCGCCACACACTGAGATGGAGATGTCAGGAGGAGGTCGGTTAGTGGAGGGTGGAAATACCAGCAGGTCAGTTTTAGAGAGGTTTAGTTTTAGGTAGAGAGAGGACATGGTGTTAGAGACAGCGGACAGACAGTTAGTGATGTTTTGGAGTAAAGGTGCAGAGATGTCACGGGAAGAGGTGTATAGCTGGGTGTCATCAGCATACAGGTGGTATTGGAGGCCAAATCTCCTGATGGTTTGTCCAATAGGGGCTGTGTAGATAGAGAAAAGAAGGGGGTCGAGGACAGAGCCCTGGGGAACCCCAACAGCAAGGGGAAGAGGAGGGGAGGTAGAGCCAGCAAAGGAGACACTGAAAGAGAGGTCAGATAGGTAGGAAGAGAACCAGGAGAGGGCAGTGTCCTTTAGGCCGATGGAGCGAAGCATACTGAGGAGGAGTTTGTGGTCAACAGTGTCAAATGCTGCGGAGAGGTCGAGGAGGATCAGTAGGGAGTAATCGCCCCTCGATTTGGCTGCCAGTAGGTCATTGGATACCCTTGTAAGGGCAGTTTCTGTCGAGTGTTGAGGTCGAAAGCCAGACAGTAGGGGGTCTAGGAGAGAGTGCTCTGATAGGTAGCTTACAAGGCGGGAGTAAACCAGCCGTTCTAGTAGTTTGGAGATGAAGGGGAGGTTTGAGATGGGTCGGTAGTTGGCAGCATCAGTCGCGTCCAGAGTCGGCTTCTTTAGCAGTGGGGATATGATGGCGTGTTTGAAAGAAGAGGGAAAGATGCCAGAGGTCAGAGAGAGGTTGAATATAGTGGGGAGGTGGGAGATGACCACTGGGGAGAAGGAACGGAGGAGGTGTGAGGGGAGGGGGTCGCTAGCGCAGGTGGTGGGGCGAGCAGAGAAGAGCAATTTGGAGACTTCTTCCTCTGTCGCTGGTCTGAGTACAGACAGTGAACAGGAGCTAGATGCAGTGCTGACAAGACTAGGGTCAGGGCTAGTCTGGGATTGGGAAGTTATTTCCTGACGGATGTCATCAATTTTCTTTTTGAAGTAAGCAGCAGGCTCTTCGGCACTGAGATCCGTCACCGGGGGCTGTGGTTTAGGGCTGAGAAGGGAGTGAAAAGTATCAAAGAGCCGTTTAGGGTTGTGGGATAGTGAGGAGACTAGAGAGGTGAAATAGACTTGTTTGGCATGGTGGAGGGCAAGGTTGTAGGTTCTGAGCATGAATTTGTAGTGGAGGAAGTCTGCGGACGTTTGCGATTTCCTCCACAGCCGTTCAGCACTTCTAGAGCACCGCCAGATGAAGCGCGTTTGAGGCGTGAGCCAGGGTTGCCGTGGTCTACATCGTATGGCTCGGGTCCTGGGGGGCGCCGCTTCATCCAGGGCATGTTTAAGAGCAGTGTTGTAGTGAGCGGCAGCCAGGTTGGGGCAGGTGAGGAGAGAGATGGGGGACAGAGAGGACTGTAGGGATTCAGCAAAGTTCTGGGTGTGAATGGCCTTAAGGTTCCTGTAGGTACTGTAGGTAGGTGGGTCTGGAGAGATGTTAGGGAGCGTGACAGAGAAAGAGAGGAGGTTATGATCCGAGAGCGGGAGAGGGGAGTTAGTGAAGTTGGCAGCAGAGCAGAGCCTGAGGAAGACCAGATCCAGAGTATTGCCATCCCTGTGAGTGGGAGAGGCTGTGAGTTGAGAGAGACCAAGGGAGGAGGTGAGCGAAAGAAGCTTAGAGGCAAATGGGGAGATAGGGTCATTAGTGGGGATGTTAAAATCACCTAAGATGAGGGTTGGAATTTCACAGGATAGGAAGTAGGGGGAGCCAGGCAGCAAAGTGGTCCAAAAACAGGCGAGCAGCACCTGGGGGGCGATAGATAACTGCTACTCGCATGGACAGCGGGCGGAAAAGCCATAGCGTATGTACCTCAAATGATGGAAAAGTGAGTGAGGGTACAGGGGGGATGACCTGGTAGGTGCATTTCGGGGAGAGAAGAGCACCTACTCCTCCGCCACGCCTGTCATCTGGTCTCGGGGTATGGGAGAACTGCAGGCCATTGTAGGACAGTGTAGCAGGGGAAGCCGTGTCAGACTGCTGTATCCACGTTTCTGTGAGAGCTAGCAGGTTTAGAGATTTAGCAGTAAAAAAGTCGTGGATGGTGGGGAGTTTATTGCATGCTGACTGGCAGTTCCAGAGTGCACATTTAAAGGAGTCAGGGGAGGGTATGTATGGGCTAGCAGTTGGGCTTGGGGATTTTATTAGTGAGCCCGGTAGGGGGTAATAGCTAGGAGCAGAGGAGGGTGGGCCAGGATTGAGAGAGATATCCCCAGCAGCTAGTAACAGCAGAATAGTTGGGGTTAGCAGATGATTAGGAGATTTATGAGGAAGACTGTTATTTTTGTTAGTGGCACTAGGGGGTTTGAGGCTAAGCAAGAAGGTAAAGAGTGCATGCGAGTTGTGCATAGGTGAGGACAGGAGAGAAGGGCTAATGTGAATAGAGTGCCCCAGAGGTTGGCACTTGAAAGAAGTTCTGAAATTGAGAGCAAGAATGAGAACAGAAGTGACAACATTTGCGAAAGCTTTTAAGTGTGAAGCATTAAGGCAGAGTTTGTGGCCTACCTGTCGCCTACCCTGTCGAACTGCCATGATGGAACTGTATCATACTTTCTCAGCTCATACTTTAATACAGCTCATTCGCGTGGCAGCCACCCGCGTGGCATGCAAGCTTACACTGATATTATAGTGAAAGTTTTAGGTACGACTAGGAAACAGCTGGGAGTGGCTAATCAGGTTCCAATTGACTAGCCAGCTGACTTTAGCATTGCAAACCTAATGACCAAAAGGGGGGGGGGGAGTGAAATTTATTGCTCTCCTAAGATAAGGAAAGCATCTCTGCAAGGATGGGTGAAAGATGCCATTTGGGGGAGGTGGATGGCAGAGGTGACTAAAAGTAAAGTTTCATTTACCGATGCAAACAGATGAAATGCAAAATACACAATTCACAGCAAGCAAGCAGCACAGAGGATTTAAGCAGAGGGTTTAATGAAGACATTCTGATTGAAGCCTGTACAGCTCCGATGTTGGAAGACGTCCGGCAGGGTATTCTTATTGTATATGACTGGCCGCTCTCTTGGCGGGGGCCTCTCCGGCATGTACATACTGCAGTACTGCAGTACTGGCTCTAGCCAGCAGATGGCGCCATTGTATAATGGCAGAAAGAGAAAGGCCGCTAGGAAACCCTGAATCCAAAATTGGATTGCAAAGAGTTAAAATAATTTATCAAACTTTTTAAAACTAACTTATACTTTTTTTTAGTCCCAATCTGACAATCTGGCAATCAAGCCTTGCCACTGGCATGGCTTTATAGTCAATCTGTAATGGCAGCCCATGTCGGCTTTCAGAAGGTCCCCGGCTGCCATGGCAATGGCATGGGAACGGGTCTAATGAGATCGCAGGGAACATTGATCAGTGCATTTAAATGCAGTGGTCAGAAGGGTTAAGGAGCATTCTTCACTGAAGGGAAAATAAAAAATGTTCTATTTTAGCACAATGGGGTATCAACTAATGTGACTATCATTATTGTTAGAGTAGTATACAAGAGAAAGTTGTAAATCACTGTGAGAACTAAGTAAGAAGGACTCTTACTGTCTCTTCTATGAGTTCTGTCAGGACTTAAAGGGGTTTTCCAGGCAATTGTTATTGATGACCTACCCTCAGGATAGGTCATTAATAGCTGATTGAATGGGGTCCGCTGCTTGGTACACCGGCTGACCAGCTGTTCGAGTGTCCTGACAGCATCACAATATAAAGAGTATAGAGCGGAAACAGATCACTGCAACCCCGTGTGTAGTGCCCGACACTGGTAATGTTTTAAATGGGAAGTGCTGCTCCCATTAAAATCAATGACAGCTGCACCTGCAGTTACCAGCAGCACCCACTAGTGTGAACCCAACCAGCTAATTGGTCAGGGTCCTAAGCTGTGGACACCAGACTTTCAATTATTTATCACCTATCCTTAGGATAGGTTATCAATACAATTGACTAAAATACCCATTTAACGGCCTTTGACATGGTCCAATTATCGGGCAAGAATATTTTCCTGGAAAGCACAAACAATGTTGCAGATAAGCAGGCAAATGTTCATTTATTGGCTAGTTGTATCGTTCTGCTCTCTGCTTTGCTGCATATCTCCCCATGTAAATCCCCCATGCAGCTTATCAATGTAAACTCTACGAGAGCAGCAATTACACCGCAAAACCATTTCCAAATCTACACATTAGATCTCTGGATTTTGGTACATAATACTTTTGTACAGAAAAACCAAGAACATGTGAAAATACCCTTACTTTTCTTAGAAATCCCGCACCACATAACATAAATTCAGCTTTCCTCCCTCTCAGACAGGACAGCATAAGTCATCTTGACACGTTCAATTTAATGTTCAAAATAGGCTGTTCACAAAGAGGTTAAGGGTTTTAAAGGGAATGTATGACCTCCCTACAGGTGAGGTGAAAGGGGGCCGGTTGATGTATTTTTTTATACTCACCTGCTCCCTGGTTCCTGCCCTATTACCCGCCAAAGATTGCTCGCCGCACAGCAGTATGACTCACATCTCCATGAGCATGCTCTCCCTTAGACTTGTATGGGAGAGTGTACACATAGCAATCTCAATGCCCCATATGAATGGAGTGGCAGTGCACAGACTCAACCTCCACTCCTTTCACTTCTATGGGGTGATGTGCTCTGCAATCTCCTTCTGTCCCATTGAAGTAAATTGAGCTGTGGTCATACATGAACACTGCCACTCCATTTATATGGGGCAGAAGTTGCCATTCTCAGGATCACTGGGAGTCCTAGTGGTCAGAACCCCACAATCACATACTTATCCACTACCCACAGGATTAATGTCTTAGGTACTAAAACCCCTTTACATGTCTGATACTAATAATTTTTCTTATACCTGTTTCAAAACCTATTTTTCATTGGGTTGTACTGCATTTTGATATCCAAAGTAAATGTCACCAAGTCTGTAATGGAAAAAGTGTTAAAACTTTTACTTTTCAATAGTTCTGTCCATTATCTACATTAAAAGGCGACATATTTTATCATATTGTATTGCTAGCTAATGCCTTGGTATAGCTGAATCCCTCTGGTTTTCAATGCAGCTGGCTATGAGAATATGATTCCGCTCTATTGTAAGTCTGGTTGTATCCATTCTTTTCTCTTGTTAAAACGCAGATTTCGGCTCATGGCTACAGGTAACTGTCTGGAACAGTATAGTGGACAAATGGAGATAACCAAAATGGAAATTACATACAGATAATATACAGACTTGGCAATCATCAGAAACACATACACATGAAATTGCTTACCAAAGAGGGCAAATACCTCATGTCATTCTTAAAGGTGTTCAGAACAGTGTAGCGTTAGGCTCCACCCCCGCTGCCCTTCTTCTCTGGTCTACACATGGATTCCCCCAGCCTAAAATGGGTTTCTACAGGCTGCATCGATGGTAGCAGTTTTGTGGTATTCTTGGAAACCTCTTTATTGATGGGTGCCAATTAGGGCTCATTCAGACGAACATAATTTTCGTGCTGCTAGCAGCACAAAAAGATTGCTCCTAACAGCGCTGTAAAGATTGCATGACCAGGATGGTTCCAGGTACTTGAAGTAGCCTGTTTACATGATCGCAGGTGCGTGCTACGCACTAACCAGCTCCCAGTAGGAGTCAATGGAAAGTCCTGCGCAGCACGCCGCAAAGATAGGACAGGTCCTATCTTTTGTGCGCACTACGGAGCTACATGCGACCTGCACTCACATGTCCTATCTTTGTTAGGTGCGCACCATTTCGCGCGCCTAACATTCTCTCATGTGAACGCTGCTATAGGAACCTGGTTCTATGGACCAGGGTCTCAAGCTAACCAGAGGATAGATCATCAGTGCAAATAACTAGAATACCCATTTAAATTACCCCATGCAATGTGATGATTCTATTATGTACTTTTCTGTTAACTTCATATTGTCATAAGGGCTCGTTCACACGAGCGCATTCCGCGCACATTAGCGGTGCATGAAAAGATCCCGGCTATAGTGCTGTAAAAGATCGCGTGAACGGGCAACTTCATGCTACTTGAAGTAGTCAATTCACATGATCTCAGGGGGGTGGCGTGCTTTGAAGGCTCCCATAGGAGCCTATGGAAAGCACGCAGTAAAGATAGAACGTCCGTATTTGCACTCGCATATCCTATCTTTTGCAGGTGTGAGCGTTTTGCGCACCTATGCTTCCTTTGTGTGAGTTTAGATGCGATCTTTTCTCGCAGAACGCGCTCATGTGCATGAGCCCTAATGAAGAAAAATTAATGCAGTGGTGTAAGGAAAGTAATGCAAAGTTTTCTTAATGTTTTGAGTCTCTTATAATCTTCACATTTTGCATTGAAGATCTTGGCAGCCATGTTGTGGGGCTTTCACATGTAGCTCCGAAAGTTATTGAAAGCTACACTATAATTTATAACAATTTCAAATGCAGAAAAGCAATTTCCTACCAATAGTTTATGGTCAGAATAGCAATTTCCAAAGTTTATGGGGATTTCATCTGAAAATTCAAGTCTATTAAAAACTGACTGGTTGCCACCAAATTAAATTCTGCTCCTTGAATCAAAAGTTCAATTCAAGCATTTACGTTTATAGCGAAGGATGAGAGCTTTTGCTAGTTTTAAACTTGTTCAGTGTTGACCTTGCAAACCGTAGACCACATATTGAATACTGGTTGAGCAGCCTGAGTGACATATTCTATATATTACTATATAGTACAACTGTTTTATATATTAGTATCCTAATTCATATGTTTAGGGCCAGCACACAATAATACTATTCTTCGCTTCTATTCTGTCTCAGGGTTGCCAACTTTCTCATTGGTTTTTTTTCTGGACAATCTAACCAAAAATTACAGACAGCTCAAAGATTTTCATGAACATATTTCCCACACCATTAATACAGAAATGTTTGCACTGTTTATGAGGATATATGGTGGCTTATTGGGTATGTGGTGATGTATGAGGATTTATGGGGGTATTCTTACTGGCACAGTAAGTATACCCCCATATACCCTCATGCAATCATACATCACTATGTACACAGTATTCCTCCTATATCTTCACCATACTTTCACCACAGTCAGTATACCCCAAGTCCATACAGAAGTATTAACCAGATGCCCCTCCCCATCCATACAGAAATAGTAGCCAGATGCCCCCTCCCCATCCATACAGAAGTAGTAGCCAAATGCCTCCTCCCCATCCATACAGTGTCCTCAGTTGCTGCTCAGATTGTCTACATATCAGCAAGCAGAATACAGAATATCATAGTAGGGAACAGCAAAATGAGCATTAGGCAGAAGTTTCTCCGACTCGTATCAGACAGAGTATCCTCTGGGTGGGTCTTCTATCAGACTTGAAAGAGAGTGGGTATTGGCTGAATGAGACCCCCCCCCCCCCCTCTCCTGTCAAATCCTTCTCCCTCTCCTCTCCTGTTGGCTGCCATAGCGGAACCTTGTTTGAGAAACCATAAAGTGGTGATGGGATGATAACAGTAAAATATAATTGACCTGTGAGCCTCTATACAGGTTTAAACATGGCATTGTAGTGAATGTGACCCTTATACTAAGTTTGCAAAATTGTCTGATCAGGTCAAAATTACTATATTAAAGTAAAATTACAGCTTATATCTAGCCTGTAACAGAAACGTTGGGTAAGTGATAAGAGAGTGAGACACAGTTACTGCAATTGATCAGCATCACTTTTTACATCATAGGAAACAATGTAGCGTCAGAAGCAGCCGCTCACCTCACCAGAGATCCCCCCACATTGCCAGTGGAGCAGAGAAAGAAGCAATAGTAAACATGTGTGACCACCTTGGAACAATTACTGAGATGGATAGTGAATACAGGTGGCACTAATGGAGTACCATGAGGGGTTACCCTCCACCATTTATAATGTGCACATTCAGGTCGCGCTGGCAGCCGCGTAATTAGTCCAGTCCGGCAGACATTACGATCTGAAGAGGATGTGGAGGGAGGAGGACTCGAGGGAGAGAGGAGATGGGAGACACACGGCACTGAGTGCAGCAGGATGATGTCATCATCTGCTGACACAGTGTATGCTGGCTGCGTCTGTGTGCCCTGCTGCTGAGCTCCTCACACAGAGAAGTGGTCCGGGGTATGTATCTATCTCTCTTCTATCTATCTCTCTTCTATCTATATATCTATTATCTATCGCTCCATCTCATATCTATCTATCTATCTATCTATCGCTGGTATAAGTTATGATAATAATATAATTGCACACTTTACACGCAATTAAAAAACACATGGTTTTTAACAGTATATGGAGTTTCTTAAAAACATATGTGGTCTTTGAATACTGAATGTTGTTTTTTTATGTGTTTTTCTTAATTGTGGTTCAAAAGCACAGCAAAAAACATGAACCCTAAGGCCAATCTCCCATGTGCATTCAGAAAACTTAGCTTGAAATTGGGGCTTTTTAAACACAATTTTGAGTGGCATTTTTTAACGCATGGACAGCATTTGTCAGCACTTTTTAATGCGCCTCATTATTGTGATGGGTGAGGAGGTGCGTTAAAAAATGTGAAACGCAAAAATCGAACAGTAAGCTCTCGAAAATTGCAGCATTAGAAACATCGCATTTGAGTTCAGGTCTGAATAACCCCATTAAAATCAATGGAAGTGTTGTGCTGTGGTTAGTATGGCGCTCAGAGGACCGCTCTAATAGCGGTAAAGAGCAGTGTGTGTGTGCGAGAGTGGCCTATGGGGCTACAAACAAATTTTCATGTAGTGCAGGAAATGCATCATGTTTGGAAAGATTACACCAAGGGGCTAGTGCATGTATGAAAATTTGTTTTGCAGCTGTATGTAGCACGATTTAGGTATGGGTACAGGGGGTGTGGGTGGCTGAGCTGAACTTTTGCATCCAGGCCCCTGAGCTTTTAGGTAGCCCCCTGGGTGGCGCTATTCTAACATTAGTTCTGGAATATCTAGGGGTAGAAACATTTTTTCAATTAGTATAGTTACAAAAATGTTTAGGATTGTGGGCTAGATTTAACATATTTTTCAGACTATAAGATACACTTTTATCAAGAAAAAAATCTTGCAAAAAAGTGCTAGCATCTTATAGTCAAAAGTCAGGAGGGCCAGACCCCATGACAGCCTCCATAATAATCATCAGAGCACTGAAAAAGCGCTCTGCAACACCCCTCAGAAAACTGTGCAGCTGTCCAGTTCTTTGTCTTCAGATTGGACATTGACCTGTCAGATCAGTGCTTGCAAAAGAGGAGGCTACCTTGGCAGAGTCAGACCATGGCACAGGAGGTAGCAGTGATGAATATGGTCCTGGTCTGAAGGATCTTTCTGATATCACCATCATGTGACCACACGTCATACACAAGCAGAATTTGAACCACAGTAAAGTGTTGTTACTAGTATACAAGTAATTAGGGCTCACTCACATAGGTATATGTTGCCCGTGTATTACGTGGGCAATACATGGTGCAAAAAGCCAATTGATTTCTATTGGGCCAATCACACCTGCGTTTACTCACACTGTGGTAACTTCTCTACTGCCTCCATGGTGACACCCAGTCTTAAAGCGGCAGCAGTGCAACCACGCTGTAGTTTCGTAGATTGTTGTCACAGGAAATCAGGGGCATTCTACAGCCAATGAAAGGCTTTCAGAGCTATTGTTGGTGTTTTTGTTGAATCTATCATCAATGCCCTCCTTACCCGGTCTGTGAGTTTTGGTGGACGGCCTTTCCGTTTGTCTGGTATGTAGTTGTGTCATATTCTTTCTTTTGTGTTATAATGAATTTCATGGTGGTCTGTGGGATGTTCAAAGTTTAGGATATTTTTTTCATGAGCCCACCCTGATGTATACTTCTCCACAATTTTGTCTCTGACCTGCTTGGAAAGGTCCTTGGCCTCCATGCAGCTTGCTAAGTGGTGTCGTAGACTTGGGAACCTTTCAGTTGGGTTTATTTATTCTGACATCCTGTGACCCTCTGATTGCACACAGGGGACCTTATTTAACTAATTATGTGATTTCTCCAGTTCATTCGTTGGATCAGACCTTATTTAGGAGTTTCATGGCAGAGGGGGTGAATACATATAAAGAAGTTGAATACATACACACTCCCAACATTTCAGTATTTAATCATGCATTTATTTTCTTATATAAGATATTTTTTCATGGTACTATAACAATTTGGACTATTTGGTCAGGTCCATTAAATAAAATCTTAATTAACATCCATTTTAATTCCAGGTTGTAATGCAACGAAACAGGAAAAACAACAAAGGGGGAGGAATACTTTTGCAAAGCCTGCTACCCAGGCTTACTGATAATAATATATAATAATAGTAATCTTTATTTGTATAGCGCCAACTTATTCCACAGCGCTTATTCTTTTTTTTCACCTACCCAGTGTTTAGTTTGATTGCTTTTTCCAGTCAATATTAGGACAGATGAATTGTTAGAGCTTTTTATCTGTGGATGTAAACAGATGTGACAGATATATTTGCTGTTTGAATTTAATTAACCTACAAAGCTGAATCTACAAGACACAGATGTGAAGAATTCTTGTCACTTGTTATCTTCCTACAACACTCAGACATGAACCTTATAACCTGGTTCTTGTTATAAAAATATAGATGCAGTAAAATAAAAATTTCATGTACAGTATTTCAGCAGTTGACATGTGACGATATTGACACAATGTGACGCTAGACAATTTATCTAAACAGCATGGCTTTTCCGTCAGCATTTTCATAGCAATACATTTCCTATTACGAAGCTGATCAAAAAGCCATCATGGAAAAGAAAAAATTTGAAAGCCATATTTTTACTTTGTACAGGCTGAATCGAGCCATAATTCTACACCCATAGAAGTGTATACAGCCTTACAGTATCTCCGTAAACCTGCAAATTTATACAGAGGTATACATAACTTGAATAGTAGCTGTTCTTGACCACAATGCTATGATGCATTTTTCTGGAATTTTCCCTCTCGGTAGGCACTCATTCCTATTTGTCATTTTTTCCTGAGCTCAGCTCCAAGAGGGGTTGGGAGTAGCTGCTATGATGTTGCCCCACTCCTAGGAACTCTGGACCCTGTTCCCCAGCTCTAAATGTGTTCGGATTAGTGTTCATGATGAACCCTCCATATTCTCACTGCCTACAATAGTCTAGTGCAATTTCTACCTGCACGTGGCTCAAATTACCTCCCCCTTTTAACGCTTCCTTTTATTGGCTACTTCATGGAAACTCCCACATCAAACAATAGAAAACAGGGCAGTAATCCCATGTAAGTATGTACTACATAGGCATAGTTAATAGTGACACAGTCTACACAGCCCCTGGTAATAGGCGGCCACTTGTCACATAGCATCTACCCTTCGGTAAGGCTCCAACAAAAGTGAGCTCCCTAGTATTTGGCCTTCACTCAGGAGTGACCAAATATGTTACATTGAAATCTGTTTAATGTCTAATGTTATACCAGTCATGGATTTGTTAAAAACAGAAGCTATAATGATTGTGTGAGCAGAACCTAAAGCTGTACAGTACCGTCATAAATGCACCATTATTTCATAGTTTAGTACCTATTTAATATGGCGGGATAATCCTTCAGGGATGATCCTTTTTCTCATACTGAGAAATTGTTTACAAAATAAACAATGGGTCATTCTGTTGTACAATCAGATGAGAAAAATGAGGAATCCGTGTAGTAATAAGTACTTATTAACAATATGCCACCATGCCCTTCACAACTCAAGCCAATCTGCCAAGCAGACAACTGTCCTCAAGTTCAACGGAAGCCCAAGAGATTATAAGAATTTGCATGAAGTTTGAAGAACACAGCGGCATTTCTGAGTTAATGTGGCTGCACTTTGTATTAGATAAACATTGCCGACAAGGACGGATTATCTGAGCTCTATTATGTAAAAGGGATGTGCTCTTCCAGAGGCAACCTGGCATTTCATTTGCATGTGTTTATATTTAATCAACAACAGGGTGCAATGTGTTGCCAGGAAACATTATTTAAGCATTCAGGCGGCAGAATGCTCCTGGGAGCAGTATGGCACATAAATTGAATAGCAAAATGATATTAGAAATATTTGAACATAGATATCGCCAGTAAATTTCTCAGCAATTTTTAAAATTAATTACTATTTGTACAGCTAACCCTAACATTGTGTAGCCTTTATATCTTCCAATTACGCACATTGCATGTACTTTTATTAATGTCTTCTCCACCATCAAATAAGCCTTAGTTCCCAATGCTTCCTCTTATGTGCCACCTAAATGACATAAGGATGGAACAGTAAAGGGTCTTGCTGCTTAAGGCTTCTTTCCCATGAGCGTATATCAGCAATCTGTTTTCACGGCCGGCTGATATACGCTATGTTGGGAAAGATAAAATTGGTGAACGGGCACACAAATCAAACGTTTGTGCACCTGTTCAGACAGCATGGGTCCTGGCGCATGTGCGCCGAGACTACCATGCTGTCGCCCCTTTTCCCTCCCTTCCCATCACAGGCTCACCTCTCTTCTCCTCCCCACTCGTTCTTTGCAATAGGAGGAGGCGGGAAGGGACAGGGCTTAGAACCGCCCCCAACCGGCCCCTCCCATTGCAGAGAGCCAGCGGGGAAGGGAAGACAGGTGAGCCTGCATGGGGGGAGGAGAGCAGAGGGAGGGTGTTTAGCAGCCCATCTGTGGCCTCTGCCATGGGCTCCCAAGAAGCCTAAGAGCCATAAACGGGAGAACCTCCATCTACTATAAGGCAAAGACTGTGTATGAATTCCACCTAATAAATATTATGCTACATTGAAAATTAAATAGAAGTCATCTATTTCAACATATTAACACAGCTGTAGAGCAGAACGATAGTATGCGATGGCACATTGGTGACAAACAAAGGTGGAGACACGTGTCCTAGGCAGCAAAAACAGTTTTTACTAAAACATAAATAATATTTACAGTATATCACTCCATAGGAGGGCTCAGTATACTTTAAACGTTACATCATAAAATGCTACATATTTCTAAAAATGACAGAATATATATATATCAGAATATTCACTGACATCCAGAAGGTTATTTATAAAATTACATTACACATCGGACTTAACTTCACGGTTTGCCTACCGTGACAGCAGAATTGGCATCAGCAAGTGACATGGCAATCCAGGCCTTTCCCACACATGGTCGATATATTCAAAATTTCATAGAATTATAGAATGGTAGAGTTGGAAGGGACCTCCAGGGTCATCTGGTCTGACTCCCTGCTCAGTGCTGGATTACTAAATCTTCCCAGACTGATGTCTGTCCAGTCTCTGTGGGATCCCCATACCCAGTGGTCTGGCCGCACTTCCATTTCCTCAGGCTGCTTCTTGTCTTGCTACAAGAAGCAGGCTTTTTTTACATCTGCACAGTGGCTGCTTGTGCAGACCTTTCGCAGGCCGCTTGGTCTTACTGAGCCTCTTGTTGCTACATCATTCAACTATGCTGTATCACAGCTCTCCTGCCGCTGTTTCATTGCATCAGTATGACATGGTCACTGTGGTGCTGCTACTGGAAAATGGCCTCTGTCACTTTAAATGCAGCTCCTCTCTCTGTGTCACACTCCCTGCTGTGGCGCAGCTGCTTGTCTTTATATAGGGTGCCCTCTGCACCTGGAAGGTTCTAGCTTGTTCTAGGAGAGAGCGGGGTTAGCCTTGCACTATTTACTACAGCGGGGCCTGAACTTAGGTGATGCACTAACTACATCACAGCGTTCATAGCACTGCTTTTCATCTCTCCCCTGCCATATCTGTAGCAGGGAGCGCGGCTTCAGACAAGAAGCTTTCTATGCCTGGTCTCTGTTAGGTAATGAAAGATGAGAGGAAAAAAGAGGGAGCGGAGCATGTACTTGGGAGCTAAAAATCTATAAACTGGTGTCTCGGTTGGGGAATTTTTAATCCTTCTTTCTTTTATTCTATATATGGGAATGGGATTGCTCAATTCCTGATGAGTATGAGAGGGTGCAGCCAGTCCACATACATAGGGTAAGTGTAGGAAAAAAGTGGTTGTAGATGCAATCCCTTTTCTTAAAAGGACACAAGACATATTATTACGCTGTTTTTATTATTAGTCCAGCATGCAATAAATAAAGGAGTTTCAGGATTGTTGCGCCCCTTCTTCAGTATTTTATCTATCGACACACAGTTCTCCACTAGAGATGAGCGAGCATACTCGCTAAGGCAAAGTACTCGAGCGAGTAGTGCCTTATTCGAGTACCTGCCCGCTCATCTCTAAAAATTCAGCTGCTGGCGGGGGAGAGCGGGGAGAAACGTAGGGGAGATCTCTCTCTCCCTCTCTCGCCCCCACTCCCCCCTGCTCACCGCTGCAACTCACTGCTCACCCGCGCCGGCAGCCGAATCTTTAGAGACGAGCGGGCAGGTACTCAAATAAGACACTACTTGCTCGAGTAGTTTGCCTTAGCGAGTATGCTCACTCATCTCTATTCTCCACTCCTCTGAAAAGAGAAGACACCAGCGCCGGCTGTGTGTTTCCTCAGCTAAAATACTGAGGAAGAGGTGCAACAGCATCGAAATGCGTTTATTACTTGTATGCTTGATTCGTTATTAATAAAAACAAGGAGTTGCGTTTAATAATACATCTAGTGCCTCTTTAAGAAAAGGGATTGTGCCTACAACCACTTACTCTGTAGTCTCTCTTAAGGTCCTTTTAGACAAGCCAATTATCGCTTGAATGAATGAGTGACGTCATCGTTAGCTCGTTCACTTTTGTGCAGCCTGTTAAAACAAGCAGATACATCATTGGCTTGTTCAAACAAGAATTGTTTAGTCTTTTACATTCGCTTTACAAGTCAGTGAGAACGTCTGAACCAGCGCTGTTTAAACTGAATGATAAGTGAACGAGCCAACGATGATTTTTATGCCTGTATGAAGTTAACGGTGAACGAAAAGTGAATGATTATTGTTTATCATTCAGTTGTTGATTCACGTTCAGACCAAATGATTATTGTTCATTTTCGCTCGTTTGAATGATTTGCTGAACGATAATTGTTCCATCTACAAGCACCTTTACTGTCCCGACCCTAGTGCTAACAGGTTGGCAGGGCTTGTGGTCAGACGTTGGCAGTGCAGCAGCAGTTGCTAAGGACTCTGTGGAGGAAGCAAGAATAGCTCCCTCTACTCTGATACATTCGCACCATATTGATACAGGATATTTTACAGGAAAAGGTTAGGCTTATTTTATATGCAGACAGACACTGGTGGATTTCACATCTCAATGCCCAGTGTGCTTATATAAAGAAATCCCAACAACTTTATACAGGGGGGCTGGCTTATTCACAGTTTCATAACTATTGGTTAATACTTGGAGGAAGAACTCAGGAAGAAAGAATCTACTTTCACTTTCTACCAGAAAAGCAGAAGGGAGGGGGGGGGGGGGGTAAGGGAGTTAGAATGTAAGATGGGCTTTCTCAGTATTCAATTACAACAGTGTGAGTTTAGAGGAATAGCACAAAAGACTATAACATACTTCAGCATTCTGGATGATAACAGAGAGTAATAGTCATTGCAACAATATTGCTTATTTTTATGCCCTCGTACCACAATATAATCTAGCAATAAATACAGTACACAGGGAAAGCATACACAAATTACTCATACAGCAGGAGTGTAGCTAAGTGATTTGGGGTGGTGGTGGGTGATTTTCCTCAAGTGCCGACAAGGCCACTTTAACCATAGAGCAAACCCTGCATCTGCACCTGGCCTGCTGGCAGCAGTGCCAGTTTCAAGTATTGAAAAGTATTTATATGCCATAATTGGGCAAATTGACAGGGCTTAATGCCAGGAAACAACTCCTTTAGGAGACACCCATTGACCAATGTGATGGAGCCATCAACATACTATTTTTGTATAATTCGATTTATTTGATTTAAAGGGAACCTGTCTCATCTCCTAAGTTATGGTGCTGTTAGGGGACGTGACAGGGAGCCGGGTGATGGATTTTTTATATTCCCGCGATCCAGCTTGTCACCCTAACAAGTCAGCGCACGGCACAAAAATCTGGCTCTTTTTAGAGTCCTGTGCATGTGCTCCCCCTATGCAAGGCTATGTCAGATTTCCGTGCCATCCGCTGACTTCACAGGGTGACATCACTGGACTGCAGGAGTTTAAAAAATCCATCACCGGCCCCCTAGCACCTAACAGAACCATAACTTACTCTATGGTGCTATGGGGATGTGACAGGTTCCCTTTAATAAACCACAAAAAGGCAACATTTAGTATACTTTGTGTATTTCTGCACATGTAATTGAGGTTTAGTTCAACGCTGAAAAAAATTGATTACAATCTGCTCTATAGCCGGGGATTTTTCTGTAGAAATTCCCAACTGCATTTGCTGTTATCAAGTAGGCAATCATTATCTGCACTCTCCTGTAACCTCTTATCATCTCCAGGGTTCTGTCTGAAGCTGCAAAATAGGATGATTGATGAAATACTTCATACTGGTCACTGAATGATAGGAAAATGACAGCAAAGCGGATAATATGTGATGACACATCCTTAAGTAAGAAGTCTATCACTTCATTACAACATATGGTAATAGGCATACAAGCGCCATGTCATAGGCTAGCAGTTAAATGGCTCTTTATTAGTAAGTCATGTAAGCTACCTTTTAAATAAAAACAAGAGCATGTGCATGATTCTGTACAGTATAGGATTTGTCCAGAAAAACTTTTCACTAAAACACATAATCCTGAAAAAATAAAGTTATTTTATTTTAGAAATTATCTTGATCCTTTCCTGTTGATTTCCATTTAATGTTCGGAAGGAGTGATTGTGTTTGGCGCAACGCATGACTGCCTGCCCTGATTACATATTCTTGTTTACAAAGGAAACCTAAATGTGACTACCGGTATGTACACACATCTCTCAAACTCACTTAAACGAATGTCTCTCTTGTAATACCACCAAAAGGGAAAGAAAGATTTAAGAGTGTTTTCAAACACAAAATGCCCAAAGCGAACATAGCAACTTAACAACATGATGTCAATGGTGATGCTGAGTAATTAGTCAGACCTGCTCTCAAGGACTCTGAAGAAGCATTTGTTTCTCGTAAGCAGCTCAATTATTTAAAGTGGAAGTATCACATATTATATTAGTAGCAGACCTAAGAACATTGGGGGAGGGGGGTATTTATCAGTTTTCTGGCAACTTTTTTTCCCTTTTCCAGTTTAAAATGCAACAAAGTTTTGAAATGTTGTACGATGTTGATGAATATGTTGCATCTTTAAAGGGATCTGTCAGCTGTCTGAAGTGCACTGACATTGACAATTACTATTTTTGTCCATGAATCGCGGAAGAATAGAACGATTATGTCTTACTAACACTACCAGTCCGAGTGAAAAAAGACCAAGTGCATACACTCTTTCAAATCAATGGATCCTATTTTCGACTGATTTTCAGAGTGATTTTTTGGTATAAAAGTTCTACAGAAAAATGTTCATGTGCATGTACCCTATTTTGTATTTTATTCATTTAAACCCTTGCTCACTGATTGGTTCAATGGGCGGTCCTATCAGGGAAGGCTGTCAATAATTGATGGGAATGTCTATTGGACCTCTCGGCTGAAAATGAGCAGGGGCATAAAAGAATAAATTATACTGAATCCTTCCCCATAAACCTACATATCAGTCTGCTCGGCTCCTCCTGCTCCATAACATCATGCCTGCAGGTTGGACAACATGTCCAAGCTGACAGTTTCCCTTTAAATATGTCTAGAGATGAGGAGTTACGGTATAGCTACTGAAGTGAGATTACAACAAATTAAGGGACTCTTCAAAAAGTTGTAATTCTTTGCTCAGTCTAAAAAAATTCACTCTACTTTGATACTATTGAAAAGTGGAGGTCTAACATCTGTTCTTTTTAGTGCAAATTAGTATTAAATTTGTTTAAACTGATTTTGGAAAAAAAGGTGGAACTCATGCCAGAATTCCGGTGTAATAGCATTAATAAATGTGCCCAATTGTGTGTAATTGTAATAAAAGCTATAGATGTAGTTTATAACTAGGTAAAGCACATTGCAGCACATGTATTCTTGAAAATGTGCTATTTTCTGGTGCAAATTGCACTAGAAAACTTCTTACAAGCTTTCCACTACACTTAGGTCTCAGTCTGACGAGCAATTTTCTTTTGCGCACATATGTGCGCAAAAAAAATGCACTTCACAGAAGTGCAAAATGCGCCTAACCAAAGCTTCGTGCCCATTGCTTTCAATAGGACCAGCGCCAGCCCCATTGAAAACATGAGGAAAAGATTGTGATCCTCTGCCACAGCTGTGACAGCTAAGGCAGGGGATTCCTTCAGTCCTTCCGTGGGGATGAAGAAATTCCCTGCCACAGTTGTGGCAGAGGACCGCGATGTTCTCCCATTGCTTCCAATGGGGCCAGTGCTGCTGCCGCCCCATTGAAAGCAATGAGATGCAGACAACTACTGCAGTGATTATCGGGGAAGGGCTTGAAATATAAAGAGTTGGTTTCTTTAGAAGTGGGGATATGATAGCATGTTTGAATAAGGAGGTGAAGATGCCAGAGATCAGAGAAAGATTGAATATAGTCGTGAAGTGGGAGATTACCACCAGGGAGAGGAGGTGTGAGGGAAGAGGGTCGCTAGCTCAGGTGGTGGGATGAGCAAAGGAAAGCAACCTGGAGAATTCTTCCTCTGTCATTGGTCTGAGTACACACAGTGAGCAGGAGCTAGATGCAGTACTGACCAAACTAGGGTCAGGGCTGGTCTAGAATTCAGAAGTTATTTCCTGCCTGATGTCGTTAATTTTTTTTGGGAAATAAGCAGCCAGCTTTTTAGCACTGAGATCCATCACGGGGGGCTGCAGTTTTGGGGCTGAGAAGGGAGTGTAAAGTATCAAAAAGTTTTTTAGGGTTATGAGATAGTGAGGAGACAAGAGAGGTGAAGTTGACTTGCTTGGTGTGGTGAAGGGCATGGTTGTAGGTTCTGAGCATGAATTTGAGCATGACGTCTGTGGACTTTTGAGACTTTCTCCACAGCCGTTCAGCACACCTAGAGAACTGCTGAATGAAGCGCGTTTGAGTCAGCCAGGTTGGGGCAGGAGAGGAGAGAGATAGGGGACTGAGAGGACTGTAGGGACTCAGCACTAACAAGAAGTGGTAACTTTTAAGTATGTTATGAATGATATATAACATGCAGTCGTGTATTTTCTGTATAAATTGAAATAAAAAGCTAAAGCAAAGTCCTGTGATGCAATAGAAAGCACACATCATCTGTATATGGTCAATAGAACAAACATGTTGGGATAGATGCATAAACTTGCACCTCTACTAATTTGTGTTGTGCTATCCTGATAACATTTAAGCAATAGGCCATTCATGGAAAGCATTCATTTTGGTGTGGAATCTGTTGCACATCTTTTTTGCAATGTATGATTCTACCCTTTACATTGCATAATGGCAAATTTGCCAATTTGGGCAGGTGGGCGGGGCTAGCCGCATCTCTAGGAATATACTAGACTGATCTGTTTCTGGGAGCTGCAGAAACATGCTGGAAGTTCTTAAAAACCACTGTACATTATCCTATAAGTGACACACCATAGAAATCTGAATGTATGTTACTACTTTATTCTGCTCTCAGTGAGGGCAACATAAAGACATGATAGGTTCTCTTTAATAGGAGAATGCTAAAAATACAATATACTGTAATACGGAAGCATTGCAGTATATTATAAAAGTGATCAATTGATAGCAAGTTGAATTACCCTGTGGGGATTTTTAAAAAATTTAAAAATAAAAAAATAGAAAAGATTTTTAAAAAAACCTTATCCCACAAAACAATTAAAAAAACAAAACATAGCTATAATTGGCATTGCTGCATCCAACAAAGCCTGAACTAACTATGTATTGCGTTATTTACTTATACAATAGAAAACACGAAAAATATTGTGGTGTAGATCAGGATTTATATGTTTGAGAGCTGCTCAAAGACCATCAAGAAGCACAGATAACCACAAGCTATAAGTAGTAACTCCAGAAAAGTACAAAGAATGAATCCAACTTCATAAAAAAAATCTTTATTGAAAGTCAAAACATCATAAAAAGTCAGCACATACTATGGTGCCCACGCGGCATACGAGTTTCAAAGCAAAGGAGCTTCTTGATCACAGCACCTTGTGGTGACCTTACCTCTAATGAAAATTGAATAAAAGTGATCACAAGTTGGATGAACCCAAAAAGCACAGAAATAAAATCTATAGCCCCAGTACAAAGGAGACTTCAAACAGCCACATCGACAGAAAGATAAGAAGTGACAAAAAGCAATTATTTTTTCAATAAAATGCTTTTTAATTTTTTTAAAAGTAGTAAAACATTAAAAAAATCTATAAACATAGTTTTATCGTAATAGTGCTGACCCATATGGCGAAGCTAACATGTCATTTTTACTGCAGCATGAGTACTGCAAAAGCAAAAAAAAACCTTAAAAATGTTGCAGTTATGTTTTTGTTTTCTCATTTCAGCCCACATAAAAGTTTTTAAAAGTTTTTATATGGTACATTAAATGGTACCGCTTAGGTTGCATTCACATGGGCAATGCTAGTTGCGACTGAGATTCTCTAGTGCGACTCACAGCACACTAACACTCTATCTGTGTGCTGTGCGATGTGCAGAAAAACCCACATGACATGTCCTATACTCGCACAAAAATAGGACATGCAGCAATCTGTCAAACTTGAACCATCGGTCCAAGTCAGAACTCCCTCGTGTAAAAGAACCCATTTGAATGCATGACTTATATTTCCATGCAAGGTCTTTCCATCTTGGACAGGAATAGAGCATGAGCAGAACTGTTGTGCGTATAAATACAGCCCAATACGCTCACCCCTACGGAGCATGTTAGAGCATTAACCTTTTTTTTTGGGCTATTCAAACTTTGTGGCAGTGCACACGAGCTTGAAAAAAAAGCTGAAAGATAGGACCTGCCCTATCTTTCTTGTGTGTAGGAAAACTTCACGTAAAAAAGATGGAGTAAGTCCTGTCTTTTCTCTTGAGTAGTATTAACATGCGAGAATCCCAATAGTGAAGACGAAACCATTGAAACCAATAGTTTTGTTTTGTTCTGTTGTGCAGCCATGATTTTCACAGCCACATAGCTGGATTAAAACACACTCATCTTTTTTTTTTTAAAAAAACAATTAATCCTCTTGAAAGGTGAAGATTAGAGATGAGCGAGCGTACTCGCTAAGGACAATTACTCGAGCGAGTAGTGCCTTATGCGAGTACCTGCCCGCTCGTCCCTAAAAATTCGGGTGCTGGCGGGGGGCAGGGAGCAGCGGGGGAGAGTGAGGAGGAACGGAGGGGAGATCTCTCTCTCACTCTCTTCCCCCCGCTCACCCCTGCTCACTCGCGCAACTCACCTGTCACCCGCGCCGGCACCCGAATCTTTAGAGACGAGCGGGCAGGTACTCGAATAAGGCACTACTCGCTCGAGTAGTTTGCCTTAGCGAGTACGCTCGCTCATCTCTAGTGAAGATGTGCAAAATCAAAAATGAATCCCCCCCCCCAAAAAAAACCAAAACCATAATTTGCCATCTATACTGTACGGTGAACCTTGTAAAAGAAAAACAATAAAACAATGGTAGAACTTTAGTTTTTTTTCCATTCCTTCAAAAAAAATTAATACAAGTTGAACAATACGTTTTATGTACCCCCAAATTGTACCATTATCCCCTAAAGGACATGGCCTATTTGGACAAAAGGACGCAACAATTTTGGGGGGATTTTCATCTCCACTTTATTACTTTTTAAAAGCTATAACTTTATTATTTTTTTTGTCGATCCGGCCGTATGGGGACTTGTTTTTGGCATGTTGAAACGTAGTTTTATTAATACCATTTTTGGGTAAATATACCATATTGTAAAACATTTATTCATTTTATTTTGAGAGCAGGGAGAGAAAACACATCAATTCTGCCATTGTCTCTTTTTTACAGCGCTAGAGCCTATTTACACCAACATATATCAGCCAATATTATCACGGCCGGCTGATATACGCTTCCATCTAAGCAGTTCCCCCTTCCCTCCCCCTCACCGACTCTCTGCCTCTCTCCTCCACTCTGGCGTTTGCAATGGGCGGGGGCAGGATGGGGCAGAGCTAAGCTCCACTCTGTCCCGCCCACTCCAATTCCTGGCTATGGACAAGGGGCGGGGAGGGGGTGGGAGCTTAGCTCATCCCCCACCCCGCCCCCTCCCATTGCAAACCGTTTGGATGGGTGGAGAGAGGCAGAGAGGCGGTGAGTGGGAGGGAAGGGGGGAACTGCTCAGATGGAAACGTATATCATGCAGCATAAATAACATGATATATTTTTTCAGCGGGTCAGTATGATTATGACCAATACCAATACCAAAGTTCAAAATTTTTAGGTTTTTCAAATTTTCCACAATAAAACCCTTTTTTATGAAAATTAATTTTTTTCTACATCACTACATTCAAAGTCCTATAACTTCTTTACTTTTTCATGAATGGATCTCTTTAAGGGCTTGATTTTTGTGTCACGAGCTTTAGTTTTTATAACTACCATTTTGGGGTAGATATGGCTTATTTGATCACTTTTATTGCGTTTTTTGGGAGGCAAAATGGAGAAAATGAACAATTTGCTTCCGTTTTTCTTTTACGTTTTTGCCGTGCAGGATAAATGGTGTGATCAATTTATTGTACAGGTCGTTACGGATACGAGGATACCAAATATGTGAGATTTAAAAAAAAAAAAAAAATATATATATATATATATATATATTTTTTTTTTTTTTTCCTATACAAATATGGAGAGCAAAAAAGGGATTTTTTTTTGTAATTTTTTTTTACACTATTTGTATCTTTTTCTTATATTTTTTAGATTCCTGCAGAGGACTTGAACCATAGCAGCTGCGATCCCTATGATAAAGCATTGCAGGACTTCTGTACTGCAATGCCTTATCGCTTTTAATAGTGATCACAGGCAATGGCAATATCTGGTGGGGGTCCGATGACGCGCTCTGTCTGTGAACCCTTTACATGCAATCTAATAATAATAATAATCCTTATTTATATAGCGTCAACTTATTCCTCAGCGCTTACAAAACAGGGGAAATAAGAACAAAGCCAGTTACATGAAGCAATCAACTGATGGAGACAGTAGGGGTGAGGGTCCTGTTCCAGTGAGCTTACATGCTACAAGTAATGGGGTGATACAGAAAGTAAAGGGGCTGGTGAGGTGGAGAGTGTGGGATGCTATACATACAGACAATGGTCAGGCCATATAGTGGCTGAATTGGTATGACTGCAGGGGGTGATTGATTACGGCTAGCAGGGATTGCAGTCAGCAGGAAAGAGAGCATGTTATCAGGTGGAATACAGAGGGGTTTGGAGGTGAGTTTTTAGAAGTTTAGTGTGTCAGTGATTGCCTGGATAGCCTTTGGTAGTGCGTTCCAGAGAACTGGTGCTGCTCTGGAGAAGTCTTGTAGGCGGGAATGAGAGGTTTGAATTAAAGGGACACTTAAGCTGATTTTGTTAGCAGAGCGGAGGGCTCGGGCTGGGTGGTGAATTAACCTCTTAAAGGGGTTGTCTCGCGAAAGCAAGTGGGGTTATACACTTCTGTATGGCCATATTAATGCACTTTGTAATATACATCGTGCATTAAATATGAGCCATACAGAAGTTATTCACTTACCTGCTCCGTTGCTAGCATCCCCGTCGCCATGGCTCCGTCTAATTTCGGTGTCTTCTTGCTTTTTTAGACGTGCTTGCGCAGATGGGTCTTCTCCCTTCGGCTCGGAAGCAGCGGTGATTTGGCTCCGCCCCTTGCACGCGTCATCACGTAGCTCCGCCCCTGTCACATGTGCCGATTCCAGCCTCCTGATTGGCTGGAATCAACCCCTTTAAGGACATGGCCTATTTTGGCATTGAGGACAAAACGATTTTTGGTATTTTTTCATCTCCATTTTTCAACAGTCATAACTTTTTATTTTTCCGTGGATGCGGTCATATAAGTACTTGTTTTTTGCATGGTGAACTGTTGTTTTTATTGGTACCATTTTTGGGTACATAGACTACATTGTAAAACTATGATCGTAGGGGGAGAAAATGCATCAGTTCTGCCATAGATTTTTGGGGTTATTTTCAAAGCGTTAATTATGCAGCCTAAATGACAAAAATTTTTCTGCGGGCCGGTACGGTTACAACGATATCAAAATTCCTATTTTTTCTTTTAGGTTTTTCCACTTTTCCACAATAAAAACCCTTTTTTTGAATTTTTTTTTCTAAATCGCTGCATTCAAAGTCCTATAACCTTTTTATTTTTCCATGGACGGAGCTCTGTGAGGGCTTATTTTTTGCGAGATGGGCTGTAGTTTTTATTGGTACCATTTTGGGGTACATACGCTTTTTAAAATCACTTTTATTGCGTTTTTTGGGAGGCAAAATGCTAAAAATTAGCATTTTGCCTCAGTTTTTTAGGGTCTTTTTAACGCTTTTTGTCATGCAGGATAAAAAGCATGTTCAATGTATTGTACACATCGTTACGGACGTGTCGATACCAAATATGTGGGATTTTTTTGGGGTTTATGCTAATATGAGAAAAAGCATAAAAGAAAGGGTTTTTTAACTTTTTTTTTTACATTTTCATTTTTTGTACTTTATTTTGCTCTTCTTGTTACACCATTTGTGTCCCTCTGAGGGACTTACAGTGCAGCACTAATGAACGCTACGATAAGGCAGGGCAGGACTTCTCTCCTGCCATGCATTATTGCTTACTATAGCGATCTTAGGCAATGGCAATGCAGGCCGCCGGTATCTGGCATCCTGTTGCCATGGCAACCAGCCGGGCTCTCGCGATGTTATCGCGAGAGTCGGCTGAAGTCACAGAGGTAGCGCGTTCCCTCGGTGAACCCTTTCCCTGCCGCGATCTACTTAGATCGCGGCAGGGAAGGGGTTAACAGCAGGTGGGCACATCTCTGATGCCCCCCCGCTGTCGCAGCAGGAGACCGGCTACTAGTGACAGCCAGCTCCCGCTGCGGGATAGCGCAAGATCTGCTATCATCTCGCGCTATCCCTATGACATAAGGGTACGTCATTTTGCGGGAAGTACCCCGCACCCATGACGTACCCTTGCGTAATGGGGAGGGAAGGGGTTAAGCACTCTACATGGATCACGGCATGTAGGGGGTTAAAAACGGAGATCAATGTTCTCATTGATATCAGGTATAAACAGCAGGAGCCTGCTGCGGCAGGGCGCAGGCTCTGCTTCTGATCCCGCGTTATCCACATTACATAAGTTTACGTCCCGGTGCGTTAAGTACCATGCTGCCATGACGTAACCTTACGTCATATAGCATTGGGGTTAAATAATGCAGCTTATCCCAAACATAGCCATGTGGCTATGTTGACTAAAAAATACAAATGTTGTGGCTCTCGGAACATAGCAATGTAAAATAAAAGCCTGGTTATTATGGTGCAAAATAGGCCAGTCACTAAGGAGTTAAAGGTTTAAAAGTAGCTAGCAATATTCATTGTTTTATAGTCCTATAATTCCCCAAACTTGTACACAATTTCTTAGCTTTATATTATATAAAACTGGCCAGAATAGAAATGGAAGCAGAAATGTGCATTCATGTGTGATATTTCCTCAGACAGCACTTATTAGGTTTATTTAGAGGAAACTACTAGGCTCAGGGGAGCAGCAATTAAGCTGCTTAAGCCTAGTTCACCGCACTTGTCTGCTTCGGATGCTGAGTTGGCTGGACTGTCACTTTACTGTAAGTGATAGAGCGCACAGCTGCTAAAAACTAACAGATCTGGCCTTAAAATATCTTATCTGCTTGAGTTAGTTTTACAATACATCGCTCACTATGCACAGAAACAGGGCTTTTATTTAAACTATTGGCTACAATGGACATACAGTAGTATAGGCGCATGTGAGCTATACATCCTCTAGATGGTTAACCATTGGTAGTACTGCCATGGTACTACGGGGCCCAGCAGTTGAGGAGCCTCATCGCCACCGAACTCATGGCTAACTATTCAGAGCTTTGTCAGGGGGTCTTAGTTTTATGTATTTTAGTAGTATAAAGGGTATAGTAACAAGTGGCAAATTTTGATGCAGAAAATCCTGAGGCTGAATAGCACTTCCATGTACACAGCCTGTACATTTATATCTGCAAGTCACATTAAGATAAATGGGACAATCGCAGAGATTTTTGTAACAATTCTTTTCCATATCTTATACCCTCACTTCCAGAGGTTGCCTGGTTTGGACAATCCCTTCCTCTACGATATTTCCTTCAGTGATGGGTTGAACTCCCCATGCTCCATGATCAGCTCCATGTCCTGTGTGATGCACACCCTACTATTGATGGCCCTCCCTTGGATTGTCAGTATTCTGGCCATGGGATATGTCGGGCAGCCTTACACTGTTCTTTTAGTCAATGCAACAGGCTGCAATCAATGCAAGAAGTTTTTTTTAACGTAAAAGTTATTTTGGCACTTCAGATAAACAGATACTTTATGCATAGATGTTAATAGATTTAATGTATGCTTCTCTTTATGGGCGCAATGACGAGTTTTAGCTACGGTTATCAAAAGTCACATCTGCATTTCTTTCCAATTTTGTATGCAGATCGGAGGTGGTACAATGTCTCTGCAGCACCACCTTTCCATTTTTGGAAGGCCGGGCTCACAGAAACGGGTCAGATTCTGCATGTGGATTTCTACATCAGAAGACCTGCGATTATTTGCGGAAAGTAAGGCATACAGGTGTTTTTGTACAGAGTTCAGTGCTGCCTTTTCAGCGCTGCCCTAAATGCTGTACAACGCTCCAATTCATTTCAGTGGGGCTGTTCAGCGATGCATGTTCTATCTTTGCTCTGCATCGCTCATTGAAATGAATGGGCAGCGGTTTCAGCGCTGCTGAAAACATGGTACGAGTTGAAGACCCTGCCTCCAGCAAGAGATTGCTTTGATTGGCTGAGCACTATAATCATAGGGTACAGAACACACTGGCACCAAGTATGACCAATAAACGGGAAATATTACCTGCGTCCTTAATACAATGGAGACTGTTTAAATATCTCTACTGATAGGTAGACTGGACTGGACTGGCAATCAACTCTGCAAGCCTATCAGCAATTGAACAGAGGGCATATGTTACTCCCTCGGTGTCCAGAGCAAAATGGCACTAGATATGTGCTGCCCAGTGTGTCACATGGTCTGGGGATGTCATAATGTCACCCTGGTCCAGTGCCCACATCCAGGATGTCAAGGTTGCTGTTGGCATCGTGCCACAGAGCTTCTTTTGCTGTTGCCTTGGGTGTCTGTAAATACTCAAATCAGTAATAAGTTACTGACTACGGCTGAAATTCATTTGAAATTAAATTAGTGAAGAAATATTGGGAAAATGCCCGTTCAATGCGTGAATAGGTTCTAAAAGAGTGAGGAGATACAGGAGGCATTAGGTAGTCCATAAACGTGCTGCTTATCTCTCCAGGAAAGAAAGATGAATTGTTTGGTACTTAGCATGTTATCACAGAAAATACTATTCGTCCAAAGAAAATCAATAAAACTAATTGTAAATTAATAGATTTGTAAGTGTAGGGAGGCTTGTGAGAATATAGATGAGATCTCCAAGGAACCTGTTTGCTTTAGTTAAAGGGAAGGACCACCTGCTGTTTTATGTGACATTTTCAAGTGTAAACACATTTCTGCCTCCTCTCCCCACAGAATTAGACTGTGACTGCGGCACATAACACTTCCATTAACCACCCACTGTTAAATAGGGAAATAAGTACACCCATGAAAACATACAAATAACCAAATAGTTCAACACATGGGTCAGAATATCTGCAAAAATGACTACTTTCCTTTTCATATCTATCATTCAGTTTCCAGAACATTACAATAAACTTAGAAGAAAAAGGCTGTGTTCGCATTTCTATTTAGGGTTTCCATGCTTCGGTTCTGTCATAGGGACAGAAAAATGGAACGAAATGTTTACATTTAATTTCCCATAGATTTCAAATATGTTTTTAGGCAGGGGTTCCAACCTGATTTTTTTGTTTTCTTGGACAATGTATCCAAAAAATTTTATGAGCACATTAGTAAACCAAAAATTAGTGATACATGTCTATAGATACATGCACCATCATCTGCACTTTTCAATCCAGTGTTAATGACTGACAGATACAGAAATTATTATTATAAGAGATCTCCATCTCACATATTCACTCCTGTGGTTCTATTTGGGTTTCTGTCCCCATAGAATTCTACCTGGAGAAAAGAACCCAGGGGGGCACAATGCTGGTTTCACAAAACGTAATGTGAAACCAACCTTACTTACACAATGCGTAATAAGAGACTGTTAGGTTGTGCTGCTGGGACCTGTTGTTCTATGAGTTTCCAGGAGCACACCTTTTCAGCTATGGGATAGTTGAGCTGGCTGGGTGTTGAGTTTCTCCAGCCAGCCAATCCCCTCTGGTCTGTTGCACATAAATTCCAGCCCCTCTGGTTAGAGGATGCTGGACATTTTACTTATTCTGTGTTATTCCCACTCAGAGCTGGGTGTTATGTTTGTTAGTCTGAAGTGTTTCTCTCACCTTCCCTGAGGACGGTCTGGACATCTGTTTTCCCCTGCTGCATCTTATGTGGACCCCTCTTTCTTCCCATTTTACAGGTGTGTTCTCTAGGTGTCTGATGTCTCATATGGTCAGATGGGTGATTCTTGACATGGTTTCCTTTATGTCAGCATGGTGTCTGACTCTCTTCCCCTTGGTGTGAGGACATTTGTACTAGCTATTGTTCACTAGCTGCTTGCATGTGAGTTCTAAGTGGGGTTCCTGTTCTGTATGGTAAGCATTACCTAGTGTGTTGGTGTGAACAGGAACGTGTTCATTGGGTCTGTGCAGCTGGCCAGACATGTGGTGTATGAACCATCCTGTTCTGTGTATAGGTGTGAACAGTTATGTGTCTTGTGTTTGGTGCATCTCTCCGAGTTCCTAATCAGAAGAAGACGGTAGGGCTGCCCTTATTAGGACGCCTACCTCGCTTTTAGGCAGGGGGGCCTCCACTTCCCCTGATTAGTAAGCCGACAGGTATTCTTCTATCTTTGCCTGAAGTGGTGTCATTTTGTCCTTGCAATTACAGTAAGTGTATTTGCAGGTTTACTAGGACACTATCTTGCATCCGTGCTGAGGCAATGTACTTTAGTGCGCCGTGCAGACATAACAGAGACATTGAGAAAAAAATACAGTCTGTTACAATATTGTAACTTCCTTTCTGAACACTCATAGGGCAGCCGTGGGACTTCCTATGACTTATTAGACCCATTTCTACTGGTAAATATTGTGATCACATTATAACATTATAGCATAAAAACTGCTGATAAAGTAATTCCCTAAGGCTAACTTTACACTGGTGAGCACAATATAGGACCGTGAATCACGGCCCCATATCGTGCTCCCAGCCTTGTGAATTTCCCATGGATGTGAGGCCTTTTCATGTCAAAACAGCCTCGCCGTACTCCGGAGAGGAAGCAATCCTCTGCTTTTCAATCCTAGTTTTCAATGGGAGACCTCGCGATGCCACCATAGGCCCCATTGAAGTCAATGGGCACTGTGATGCGAGAGCACGTACGGTGATAGACCATGCTACAATTTGTTTTCTGCATCGCTGTGCCATGCAGGAAAACATCGCTCATGTGTATGACCCATTCAAAAGAATGGGGTTCATATTTGTCTTGCAATGCACAAATCTTCTCACCCATGTGAATCCGGCCTAAATCTGATATTAAAAGCAGCTTGAAACCAAAGCTTTACTGGAAATAAGTAAAATGCGCTACTACCAGTTTATTCTATTCCCTAAATCGATTCTTAAAATTGTTTGTCACATGACTGGTGCAGTAAAATTTGTATTCTTCAGTTGTGATTGCACTAAAGAAAAAGTAGTGAACTGCTGGCTGTCAGATGATAGGAGATATACATTTATGTTACTGTTATGAAATCGTAAAGGCAAAATAGAAGCCAACAAACAGAGATATATCTACAATACAAATGTAATTTACTTTGGAGTAATCTATCTATCCTATATTGTGGAGTTTGTCACCATAGGTTGATAAATATGGAAAGTGTTTTATAAAGAGCATCCGAGTAACATTCATTCTAGAGCAGAAACCGATAAAGCTTGGTCATTCTCATAATAATGAATATCTTTCAGCTGCCATATCTTACAGTGCTTTTAAAAGCCGGTATTGATTTTATATTCTCTTAAATATCATACTGGAACTGGTTTTGTCCAGTATTGTCACAACAAATAAAATGCTCATGTTATGTATATATATATATATATATATATATATATATATATATATATATATATATATATATATATATATATATATATATTGTACAGCATATTAGGCAGACAGGAAGTCCCTGTCATCAGATCGGATCTTATCTTTGGGAGAAGCTACTCACATGGCAGTAGGTCAGTGTCCTCTGTCAGAACCGCTGAGTTGTGTCTGAGATAATAACGGCTTAGTTGTATTCTCTTCTTGTTATTTTTGTCCTTCCCTTCCAAGAGCCCTAACTGTGTTGTTCTTCTCTCCGTCAGGCTCTGTGTTTTATATATGTTGTAGGACCTGCGATGATGTCACCAGGGGCGGAACATGAGAAGCACCCACACACAAACATAAATACTCACGGTCAAGTGGTCGTTAGTAGTTTGATAGAATGGTAGAGTCATCTGGTCGAACCCCCTGCTCAGTGAAGGATGACTAAATCATCTCAGACAGATGTCTGTCAAGCCTCTGTTTGAAGACTTCCATTGAAGGAGAACTCACCACCTACCGTGGTAACCTGTTCCACTCATTGATCAGGCTGCCTGCAGATGGCTGGATCATATCTCACTGCGAGAATTTTCGAGGTGGGATGCGGATCTGTGCCCCTGCAGAGGCCTGCGTCTCACCTGCTCCCGGCGTCTTCATTATCTGCAATGCCCTGGCTGCCGGACAGCCAGCGCATGCGAAGAGAGGAGCCGGCCCATCACCACTGACATTTCTGTGTGGGCCTCTGCGAGACCCACATAGAAATAGAACATTTCGCGATTTGTTTTCCACGTGTGATTTTATGTGGACAAATTACGGCCGTCTGCCTTGGATTGCATTTTCAAATGCAATCCTATAGCAGCGGCCACGGGCGGAAATTCTGCGGGAAATCCCGCCATGGTATTTCCGCCCCTGTGCAGGGGGCCTTACTGTTAGAAAGTTTTTTCTAATATCTAATTGGTGTCTCCTCCCTTTCAGTTTCATCCCATTGCTTCTGATCTTTCCTTGTACAGATGAGAATAGGGCTGATCCCTCTGCACAGTGACAGCCCTTCAGATATTTGTAGACAGATATTAAGTCTCCTCTCAGCCTTTTTTTTTCAAGCTAAACATTTCCAGATCCTTTAACCGTTCCTCATAGGACATGATTTGCAGACGGCTCACCATCTTGGTAACCCTTCTCTGAACTTGCTCCACTTTGTCTATGTCTTTTTTAAAGGGGGGTGCCCAGAATTGGACACAGTATTCCAGATGAGGTCTGACTAAGGAAGAGTAGAGGGGGATAATTACCTCACGTGATCTAGACTCAATGCTTCTCTTAATACATCCCAGAATTGTGTTTGCCTTTTTTGCTGCTGCATCCCATTGTTGACTCATGTTCAGTCTGGGATCTATTTGTATACCCAAGTTTTTTTTCACGTGTGCTGCTGATTAGCCCAATTCCTCCCATTCTGTTATTACTTTTTTCATTTTTCTTGCCCAGATGTAGGACTTTGCATTTATTCCTGTTAAATGCTATTCTGTTAGTTGCCGCCCACTTTCAAGCCTCTCTAGATCTTTTTGAATCCTATCTCTCTTCTCTAGTGTTAGCTATCCCTCCTAGCCTTGTATCGTCTGCAAAATTGATGGTTTCCCTCAATACCGTCATCTAGATCATTTATATTGAACAACACTGGGCCACTCAGGGCAGAGCCTTGTGGTACCACATTCAAGAGATTCTTTCAGTTGGCTGTGCAGCCATTAATGACCACTCTTTGGTTACGATCACTCAACCAGTCATGAATAATAGTTGCCTTGTCGATCCCATATTTGGTCATTTTTTTCAATAAGGATGGTCTGAAATACTTTGTTAAATGCTTTACTACAGTCAAGATATGCTATATCTACCGCATTTCCCTGATCAACACAGTCGGTGACTCTGTCATAGAAGGAAATTAGATTAGTCTGGCATGACTTGTTTATAACAAACCCATGCTGGCTCTGGTTAATTACTCCATTCTCTTCCAAGTACTTGCATACATGCTGTTTAATAATTTGTTCAAAGATCTTTCCCGGTATAGAAGTCAGGCTCACAGGTCTGTAGTTTTCTGGATCCAACGTATACTCCTTATTGAAGAAAGAGACAACATTTGCCCTTCTCAAATCTTCTGGGACTTTTCCTGTTCTCCACAAATTTTCAAAGGTTACTGCGAGTGGTTCAGCAATTACCTCTGCTGCTTCCTTTAGTATCCTATGATGTAATTCATCTGGACCTTGAGACTTGAATTCATTTAAGTTAGCTAACTGTTCCCTCGCCATCTCTCTTTTTTTAGATAGCCTGCATTATTTTATTCATTCAATAGTACAGGAAAGATTAGTTAATGTTACATTTACTTTCTGAGAGAAAACAGATACAAAATAGGAATGTAAAAGGTCGGCCTTCTGAACATCAATTTTTTTTGCAATGATTTTTATTGGTATTTTCAATAGCATAACATACAGGTGTAATTATGGTTGTGGACATCAGTATTAATTACAAAGTATACATTCTTAGGGCTTAGTCAGACAGGCATTTTTTTGCGCGATTTGCGCATGCGCATGCGTCTGGCGATTTTATAAAACCATTGCTTTGCAATGGTATCGGACACATGAGCGCTTTTTATGCGCTCGTCCGATAAATTATAGAACAGAAATCGCAGATCGCACCTATCTGCGATCTGCGATTCCTGTTCTCTTCTCTATATGTGCTCAATGGGGCCGGTGGCAGCAGCGCCGACCCCATTGAGAACAAATAGTAGACAAATCATTCTCCTCTGCCACAGCTGTAACAATTCATCCAGAAATGTGTAAAAACAAAAAGAATATATATACAGTACTCACCTGGTCCCGGCAGACGGAGTTCAGCCGCGGCCGGCGGCAGTTCTCCTGAACTGCTCTCTGTAGTATTCAGCAGCCGGGGATTTAAAATCAAATGAATGGGTGAGTGAGTGCTGCCTCTGATTGGTCACAGACTGACCAATCAGATGCAGCTCTCACTCACACCGATTCATGAATTCATGAATGGGTGAGTGAGTGCTGCCTCTGATTGGTCAGGCTGTGACCAATTAGAGGCAGCTCTCACTCACACCCATTCATGAATTCATGAATGGGTGTGAGTGAGAGCTGCCTCTGATTGGTCAGGCTGTGACCAATCAGAGGCAGCTCATTCAGCAGGCGGGGATTTTAAATCCCCGGCTGCTGAACACTACAGAGAGCAGTTCAGGAGAACTGCCGCCGGCCGCGGCTGAACTCCATCTGCCAGGACCAGGTGAGTATATATATATTTTTTTTATTTTTACACATTTCTAGATGAATTGCAGGGAAGGGCTTATATATTTAAGGCCTTCCCGAAAATTAATCGTGAGATCGCCCGCAGCGCATTGCTTTCAATGGAGCCGGCTGTATTGCCGGCTCCATTGAATTCAATGCGCTGGACAGCTCCGGACCATTTTTATTGAAACGCGGCTAGGAGCAGTTTTTTCGGGCGATTTTTTGGCCCCGGTCACACGATTTGCGGATGTGCATCCGTCATGCGATCCACAAATCGCAGGAAAAAACGCCTGTGTGACTAAGGCCTTATACAGCATATGGTCCAAGTATGCAGATTTTTTACATAAGTTTAACTGTAGCCTGTAATGTTCGAATTATTTTATTAACAACATTGTTAACATTTGAAGCAAGAAATAACACTCAACCAATGTGTACCATTTTGATACTTATTGAGCCTTGGGGTATTGATGGATGGAGTATAAGGGAAGGGGTTGAGTTTTTAGATTAACGGAGGATAATCGTCATTTTTAACTGATTCACCATTTTATTTTCATCCTGTAAACATCCTATAGCATCTTTGACTTTCCTTTTGATCATGTCATACCCCCAAAATCCTCAAGCCTCAATTAATTAGCTTTTTTGACACACTTGCCCTACAGTTTATTATATTCTTCATGTGTGTAAGTTTTGTGTTTGTCCATCCTGGTTGCTTTAAATGCTTTTCATTCTTCCTTCTTCTGAGGATTGTTAACGATTGTGCTTTGCGAATCTCATTTTGCAATGTGTTCCATCCTTTTGGGTCATTTCTGTCCTTAAGAACATCCAACCATTGGATTCCTATCCTCTTTCTGAGTCCATTAAAATCTACCTTCCTGAAATCCAACTCTGAAGTCTGAGTCTTCTCAGGTCTTCCTCCACTTGTTATCCAAAATTCATTGATAGCATGATCACTGCTTCCTAGGCTCCCAGCCACTCTTAATTCCTCAACCATTTCCTCCCTATTGGTAAGAATTAGGTCCAAGTTAGCAGATCCCCTTGTTTGCTCTTCTACACAGAGGAAATGTAATATTACACAGCTTCAATTAAAACGAATGGACAGCCATGTCATACAAAGCCAAATAAAACATATGGAAAGGAGCTATCTTAATGGAGCAATCCCATGAAGGAAATGACTAAAGCCCCATTTACGCTGATAGATAATCGCTCAAAAGTCACTCAAATGATAGTTTCAGTGACAGTTTTGAGTGATCATCTTTGGATATTTTATAGTAGCTAAGTAGCTACTATAGAATATGCAAGCGGAGCCGGACAAAGCCCCAGCCACTAATAGAAGAATGCAGCTGTCTTGCATAAACAAACAACTGTATTCTTCTCCGCTCTGACTGCCAGTGTCCACACTGTAAATTCACAGCAGGACACAGGCACAGAAAATCTTATCAGTGCAGACGGCTGATAACAGCCTGCTCCACTGATAACAGCTGATCGCTCAGTTCTAGCAAGCTAGAATTCAGCGATCAGCAACTCATGCACGAAAACTGCACAATGTACCTGCATTTAGACAGAACGAGAATCGTTCAAAAGATGGCTTTGAGCGATTTTTGAGCGATTCTCGTTGTGTTTAAAAGGGCCTTAAGGCCTCATGTACACAGAATGGAGGGTATATGGTAGGATGCAGAAGCCTATATAACTCCATCTAATGGAGCTGTATGGGGCTTTGCTTCTTAGCAGACAATATTCTATCTGCTACCATGTGTATGGAGCTATTCTCCAGAAAAAGGAATTCATACAGAATAATGATAATCTGTATTTGTATAGCGCCAACTTATTCCGCAGCGCTTTAATCTGAAATACAAACCTCGGTATGTCCATCAGAGGCTTACAGAAGTACAATAAAAGCCCCATGCACCTATATGGAAGCCCTAGTATAGTACAGTTGTGTGGTTTTAATATCATGAATACAGCCAAATGATAATTATTATATAAATCTGACTAAATAGGAAGACTATGAATAGATAAAGCTGTGTTATGTGTATTTACTAAGGCATTTATTTTATAGGAAAATTAAATTTCAAGGAAGAAAACGAAAATCATACTAGCTATTATTTATAATGATTCCCATTTTACAGGTCCTTCGGCATTTACTGAGTCTTAACTATATTCAGCGCAGCCCTGTGTACTTGTCCTTTCATAAAAGATATCTGACCTTTCTGAGAAATATCTACAATGTCTGCCATTACACGCTGAATAGACTGTAAATTTCACAGTTTTCCATCCTCTGCATAGGACTCATTCCTCTGCTGCCTTTGAAATTTGCTATTCTTTAGTTTTAATGGATAACTCGATATCATCTCTGGGTATTTTTTGTAACGAAACATCTTTAACCTCTTATAGCAAGGAAGGAAGCTTATATGAAACTTGTTGGTATTTACAAACCGCACCGATACGTTAAATGTGCTCATTTTTCTGTCTATCACAACAGAAGCCTGTCTTTAGCCCAGACATTTGTATTACCCCTTTCAGTAGTATTGTTAGCGTAAATGGAATGTGCTGTGAGAAAATGACTTCTTGTTTAAATGTTTATGGTCAACATATTTTTAAGACCTTTTGGTGATTTTTCACAAATTTTTCAATGGCAGTATGTCTGCGAGAAAAGTCTGCCACGTGAACTCATCCTAGAGCCCCTTTCACCCTTCAGTACCCTAAAGTCTCATATACAAGTCAGTATTGTCTCAGTATTTTACAACCCTTTTTTAAGACCCAGGACTGGATCTTAGAGCTTAAGCAGTGTTTGCATACAATTTTACATGCGTGAAAATCCTGCCCACAAAACGTGGTGAATAGAACCCATTAATTCCGATGGGTCTGTTCTCATGAGTGTGTTTCTGCACTAGCTTTCTGCGTTTTATGCAGCAAACTGCCATAGAAGGACATGGCATATTAAAATAAAAAACAAGGGGAAGAGTGTGACGTGGCAGACAATGCAGGGCAAAGAAGACAGCTAAATTGTATTAGGCTTTAATAGCCATTCAATGCGCAAAGACGCGCGAAAAAGCCTGATTATTGCCATCTCCAAACCTTGTTCGTATGCTTCATTGCGGTGAGCGTATTTGAACGTATTCTCATCTGTCAAAGCCATTAGGGCCCATTAACCTAATGAAGTGTGGTGATCGCGGGTATGCGATGTTCGTGTTTGCACGCCTCCTATATACCCCTATGAGGATTTATTATATGCAAATACACACTAAATAGAGCGAGTCCTATTGTATTGCACTGGCTGAAAACAGCAGGCCTAAAAAAAAAAGAAGTGAGAATTAACCCAATAAGATCAGTGGGTTCTATTCTCCGCCTTTTTCAGGCAGGATTTTCCCGCGTGCAAAAATGATCAAAGAAACACTCATCTGTCGATGCCCATACTTCTCTTTCTTGAATCCAATTTGGATATTGGCATGAAAAAGTGGATGAAAAATATTAAAGGGGTTTTCCAGGGCGAATACTATTGATGACCTATCCTTAGTTTATCATCTGGGGTCCTTCGCTCGGGACCCTGACCGATCAGCTGAGCAGGCGCATGCTGTCAGCGCCGCATGAACTCCAGCAGCGCAAGGGCAAACCATCCACACTCCAGTGGTAGATCTGAGTTGGTGAGCATCCTGGCAATGACCCATGAACCGTTGTCATGCTTAAGGATACAACATCAAAAAGAGATTAGAATCTCAGATTCCATAACTCTCAATTCCTTGATTTTGCTAAAACAAAAATTGATATATCCTATATGTAACATCTTACAGAGATAGTAAATCTTCACAGAATCTTCTCTAGCAAAATTACTACAATACTAAAAAAATCATCAATAATGCCTTCCTTAATGGTCTTCCCTTTAACATGACACTAAATCTACTTGGGTCACCATTCTATTTTTTACATACTTAGCCATCCTCACGCTGTCATCTTACTTCCGCGATATATTGAGTGTGTCAATGACAACTATGACACCTCTTATATGCTGGTTTGATTGTAATTCGCTTATCTAAACTTAATATCTTCAAGACTACTAACTATAGCTGATTTTCTCAGGTTATACACCTCTTTTTGAACCAGGCCTACATATGCCTCAATGGTATGGTTGATATGTGGGGGTTGAAACTAACTTTTAGTATGTAGGCCTAGACTCTTCAACATTTGCCTGTTATCGCTTTCTACATTCTCCATGTACCTGTTGTACATTCTCAATATATGTATTTAAGAGATACTTTTCAATGACTGTATCCCTGCATTTATACAAAAATAATAGTACATACAGTATAATCTGTACGGAAATACCTTCAAGTTTTGGATTTCTCTGTAATGTTAGACAAGTAAGTGATCCCTTTTTAGTAACCCACAATGTGTCAGACAAGGTCAGCTAAACAACTCATATCTGCAAAGTGACACAATGGCTGTATCTGATGCTGCTAGGCCTGAATTTCCTGCATTAAGCTGCATAGAAAAGTGATGTTTCTCATAAAGGTAATTATCCCGCTTTGACTTATTTGTTCTAGAATTGTTGATGTACGCTTATTATTTTTCAATCCACAACTCTGTCCTTGGCAAAGTGAAGGGATGTATGGGACATAAGCTCTAACAATCTGCTAACAAAAAATACTTTGTCTGGCATGTCAAAGCTTTGTTTCATGTTCTGGAAGAAAAAGCAAAGCACAGTTTGATCCTGCTGAATGCTGAGACCAATTACCAAACATTTCCAACAAAGGGCCAACATTGATTTCTAGCATTTAAAGGCATATTGCACTTTAAGCAATAATATTTTGCTTTTTTCTCATGTTCAAATGCATGCATGCCCTGTGAGGTTAGACCCTAGGGTCTGTTCGCACATTCCTGTCATGTCGCAGTTTTTGCTGCAGTTTGTTTTAGACACTTACTGTTGCCAACAAAGCAATTTCTAGGATGTATACAGGAGATTGGAAGAAAACATTTACAGATAATTTCATTAAATAAAATAGAAAATGTTTGACCATATCATTAAAGAAAGAAGATTTAGGGTATGTACGCACACACTGCAGATTTTTCAGCATATTAGGTAACTATTGCATTAGAAAAATATGGTGCATATTACAATACTGCAGACAAAAATGCATAGCGTAAATGGACCTATACAGTATTAGTACAAAACTCATAAAACAGTTATCATAGCTCTGAAAAAGACCCAAAATTGACAGCCAAGTCAAACACTGGATGGATTCTGTGTGTGAGGAAGTGTTGCTCTGGCTGAAAAAATGGGATAAATGAAGACTAGAGATCATGCCACATAAAAGGATCCATTGAGGAAAAAAGGTAGATTGCATAACTTTTTGAATTCGACACAATAGCCAATCTTTAAAGAAAAAAAGGGGTTTTGGTATATCAAAATAGTATAACATAATATAAGATAGTATAAAAAACTGTATAAAGTTAGCATAGCCAAAATCCCACATCAATGGCCCTTGTTGTCTTGAATCCGTACTCTAGCAAGACAACTAAAACCCAAAGGGAGTCCTACCTGCAAGTAGGGCGATCATCCCAATAAGGGCAGCCCCATGCTAGAATCTAAGGGCCTGGCTCACCCTACATGGAAACTGGCAGAAGCACAAAACAAAGGAATTACAACATATAAATTGAACAGGACAGTTCACACCTCATGTCTGGTCACCTACAACAGACACTAAACACATCGTTGTTCAAACCAACAAAGAAGGGAATACCGCCCAAAACCTCATGCATGCAAGCAACACCAAAGCAGAACATGCCTGATAGGCTTGTCTAAAGAGTCTGTCATTGACTTGCAGGAATGCTGCCTTCCAGTAGGTGGCACTGCAAAGGTATTATTCCATCTTCACTATTTGCATATTTCCGAGAAGAGCATAGATGGCCTTATAAGTTTCTTCACACACTCTAAATGCTCTCCTTAAGGAGAAAGGATACATTTCCTGACCCATGTATATAGGCCTCTCACTAGCCAAGCCAGAAACTTACTGCATAGTGACTAGGGGCAAAAAACCCAAACCAACTGTCTGTGTATGATATTCTGGCTTTGGATTTCAATTCCCAGTCATTGTTATAAGGCTTGTCTAAAGATTCTGACATAGATTTGCAGGAATACTGCCTTCCAATAGGTGGCGCTGCAAAGGTATTGTTCCATTCGATTTGCATATTTCCCAGGGGAGCATGCATGGCCTTATAAGTCTCCTCACTTACCTTCTAGCTGTTCTCCTTGTGGAGAAACAATACCCTTCCCAACCTTTGTGCTGCACTGTGACATTTGTTTGATGTGTTTGGGGAGCTGTTTGGAATGCACTGTAGTATTTGTTTGGTGCATCTAAGGAGGTATTTTGTGCTGCATTATGGTGTTAATTTGGTACATTTGGGGAGGTATTTTGCGCTGCCCAGTAGTTTTTGCTTTGCACATCTGGGGAGCTATTGGGGTGCTTCTGGGAATGTATTTTGTGCTGCACTTTAGTGTGCCTCATTTTAGCCTGTTGCTACTAATGTCTGCCGAACGTTCACCTGACGGCAATCCCAAGTAAGTGGACCTTTAGTGATAGTAGTTGAGTACTCCTGTGGTTGGCTTTTCCTTTGTCATGCTTTTTGAACAATCTCTTAGTTGTTCACCATGGCATTTAAAGAGTCAAATACCTGAGATCAGAGGTCTTTGAACACAACCATTACAGCAAACGTGTGCTGTGCCCAGGCAATCCCATGATGTACATGTATGACATGGAGCCTTTCGAGAGGGTAATTCATTATGTAAAATCTCCATCGTAATGCAATAAGTGAGTAATACTATAATAATAAGATATTATGACACTGCAATCGATGGCTATTGACACTGGTGGAATTACTTCTTTAAAGTGTGACCTGAGTGCACAATAACCACATCAATTCTACACAGGGACTTTCATCACAGCAGTTTACTTGTAAGGCAGCTGGCATGCGTACGAACCAATAACTTCAAGGTCATTGCTAAGCCTTATGATCCTCGCTCTCTACACTTCTGCAGCAGGCTGTGTTCTGACATCTGCAGGGTAAATGTGTCACGGTACCACTTCAGGAATCTTCCAGAACATTAGCTACGATGTTACATTATTCGGATTGATTGTATGGACATTCATCAGGACGTTTGTACATATTATATCACGTATGGTTGGTTTTATTTTGTACCATGTGAAAATGGGAATCAATTGAAGCTATACAGAAGTAGAGAAAACACAAAGCATCTGGATTTAGATGTAGATAAATATGAAATGTAGAAGAAACTGAACAAGATTACTTCCTACGCCATACAGGACTGTACCGTTGTTCATTATAATTTCAGCCAAACTAAAATATTGGTACATAAGTTGAGGTGGCATTAAGGGTTATTAAAGTTGTCTGGGACTATTGGAATGTTTACTGTTAATAACTAGAGATGAGCGAGCACGCTTGGATAAAGCAGTTACTCGAGCAAACATCGCTCTTCTCGAAAAACTGCTTACTGGTCCAAGCAGGCTTGGGGGGGGGGGGGGGGGCGGAGGGTGTTAGGGGTGGGGGGGGGTAGAGAGAGAGAGAGATCTCTCTCACTCTCCCCCCCGCTACCCTACACTCACCCCTGCCGCAACCCCCCCCCCCCCGAGCCTGCTCGGATCAGTAAGCAGTTATTCAAGAAGAGCGATGATCGCTTGAGTAACTGCTTTATCCGAGCGTGCTCGCTCATCTCTATTAATAACCTATCCTCAGAATAGGTCATCAATAGTTGATTGTCGGAGATCTGTAACTCAGGACCCCTAGCAATGAGCTGATCACCTGGCCCACTGTTAGTGTGAACTGTGCTGTAAGCCGATGGCGCTGTCCGTACTGCAGCAGCCTGCTTTGGTACTGCAAGCGCAGCCTCCATTACATTCAAGGATGATAAAAATTGTATAACTTTTGGAAGGCGGGGACAATATAACAAAAACAGTCAGTTGCGCATGCGCAGTAGCCGCTGGCGTTGGGGGGCTGACTCATATCCCGTGATACCTCCGCAGTGCTCACTGTGAAAGTGCCGTGGGACGGCCATGCATAACCCGTACAAAATCGCAGCATGCTGCAATTTCTTCTCCGCGAGTGGAAAATTGCAATTGACTTACGCTCGTTGAGATGAAATGGTGTTTCGCCATTGAATACTATGGGCTGTATTTGCTGCAGAGTCCGGAGGCAGATGCCCGCCGTGGACTCTGCAATGCAAATCTGCCCGTGTGCAGGAGGCCATATTCAGAGGGTTTTCTGATGCATAATAATAATGTAATAGCTCTGTACAGATGAAGTACAACAGAGGCTGTACAGCAATGCACAGAAGCTGAAAGAGATAGGATAAGGGGTAGGCAAAGTAGGTCTCCTAAGACACCACTGCCTGACTTTTTAGGAGTTTTTTTCCTGTTTGGATGAGAACATTAAGATTCTACACTTGGTAGGATACCTAAATTAATGACTATCTAATAACTATCATATTACACTTTGCGACCGATTGGTGCAGTACAGGTTTAGGAAGTAAGTGCTCTTAGGCACAGGCAGTATGGTTAGCACTGCTCAAAAGACAATTATTGCAATGTGGCTGGAAGTATAAGGGTATGATCGCACACTGCAGAGTAATTCCACATATGGATTTTAGAGAGGATTTTCACAATGAATGAATTCTGTGGTGAAAACCCATGGCATTTCTGCAATAAATAGAGCATGCACCGGATCATTGCTCTCACTTCAATCAGCTGATTGGCAGGAATCCCAAGTGGCCGACCTACATAGGTCACCAATAGTCTAGTGCTGAAAACGCCTTTAAATATGCCATAATTAGGACCATTAATCATTCCTAAAATTAAAAACAGAACCGAATGCTAAATGTAAACTATTGTACATTTGTAATGAAAACTAATGGTGTTTTTCTTCTTTTTACAGGTAAGTGCAGAATCTTTTCTGAATAGTTATGGTAAGTGTAAATAATGGCATGCATTATCTATAGCTGGATGGCACGTATTCCTATGGAAATGTTTTTTAAAAGAACTACTAGCAAGAATTAGTGCAATGTAAACATCGAAAACTTTTTATTTACTTATTTAGTTTTGCAGAGTTTGCTGTTGATTAACAGCTGTGAACCATGTGTCTCTGGTTGATTACGGTTGTATCGGATATGCGTATACTTTGTTTTCATATGGAAAAAAAAATTCCCTTGATATTTAGTATTTAGATTTGTGACTTGTTTACTTATCTATCTAAGTTTATGTACAATTTCCCTAATATGATTCTGTTGGCTTGAGTTTAAACGTTTTACTAATTTATTACTTGTGCTTTACATTGAGATTTGCATGCACTGAATAAGCTGTGTTCGTGGTCCACTGATCTACAATTAACGCTGTGAAGATTTTACATTTACATTACATAGGGGTTTTTATCCCTGGCAAATTGGATGATGTACAAAGCAGTTTTTTCCATAGAAATGTGCCTACTGTGCTAAAATGTGCTCATTTCTAATGGCAGGTCTTAGGCTGATGTTTTGCGTGTTTATTTGATCTTGTGTAAAAACAGTTAAACAGGGTGATTCTCTCGCTAGGAAACCCAATCATTCCTCAATAACTTTTTAATTTTTGCTGGTTCCCTATGAAAGTTGATATGTATTTGCCTTGCATGTTGCAAAACAAGGTCTGCCTAGAGCATATGTTGAAAATGGCACCTTCAGCATCCAAGCACTTTTATATTTGAGTCTGTATAATGACCCCTGAAAAGTGAGTGAGGAGACTTACAAGGCCATGTATGCTCCTCTGTGAAATATATGCAAATAAGAAAGATGGAACAATAGATCTGCAGTGCCACCTATTGGATGGCAGCATTCCTTCAAATCAATGTACGACTTTTTAATAAGTCTGTAAAACAATGATTTTGAATAGGAAACCAAGCCAGAAAACCATACACAGACAGCTGTTTTGGGGTGTTTGCTCCTCATTAGTGTGCGGTACGTTTCTGGCTTGGCTGGTGAGAGGCCTGTCATGTGGGTCAAGAGGAGTGGCATTTCTCCTCGGTAATTTATGCAAATAAGGAAGATTATTTTACAGACTTGTTAAAAAGTCGTACATTGACTTGAAGGAATGCTGTCATCCAATAGGTGGCGCTGCAGAGGTATTGTTCCATCTTCCTTATTTGCATAAATTACCCAAAGGAGCTTGCATGGCCTTATAAGTCTCATCACTCACTTTTCAGGTGTCTTCTCACACCCCTTCTGGGTGCTCTCCTTGCGGAGACACGATGACATCCTCTGACCCACTCCCCCCCCAGATGTCTCCACACACCTTGTGGGTGCTCTCCTTGGGGAGAGAGGACACGCCTCCTGACTCACATCACAGGCCTCTCACCAGTCAAGCCGGAAATCTACTGCACACCAATGAAGGCCAAACACCCCAAAACATTTGGTTTCCTATTCCCAATCATTGTTTTACATACTTGTTAAAAAGTTGTACATTGACTTGAAGGAATGATGTCATCCAATAGGTGGCGCTGCAGAGGTATTGTTCCATCTTCCTTGTTTGCATAAATTACCCAGAGGAGGTTGCATGGCCTTATAACTCTCATCACTCACTTTTCAGGTGTCTTCTCACACCCCTTCTGGGTGCTCTCCTTGCGGAGACACGATGACATCCTCCGACCCACTCCCCCCCTAGATGTCTCCATACACTTTTTGGGTGCTCTCCTGAAGGAGAGACGACACCCCTGTTGACTCACATCACAGGCTTCTCACCAGCCAAACCAGAAATCTACTGCACACTGATGAAGGCCAAACACCCCAAAACATTTGGTTTCCTATTCCCAATCATTGTTTTACATACTTGTTAAAAAGTCGTACATTGATTTGAAGGAATGCTGCCATCCAACAGGTGGCGCTGCAGAGGTATTGCTCCATCTTCCTTATTTGTATAATGACCAGGACATCTTCATTTTATCAACCGATTTGTCAATACAGGATTTTGTTGGCACATTTTCTTTGCGTACTTATTCCGAAATGTCCTTTGACATAGTTTAAATGAATCCATTCATCAGTGTTCATGAACCATAAATACACGCTGTTCAACTGAGTACACGTTTGTGGCACACTGAATCAAACACTTGGATGGCAGTCGCGTCTTGTAGTCAGGAGCGAGTACAGTCCACTTTGTCGAGAGATGTAACGGTTCTATAGACAGCAGTAATTTTCATCTATGTCAACTTTCATAGGGAACTATACAAAAATTAAAAAGTTATTGAGGATGTTTGGGTTTTCGAGCGAGAAAATCCTGTTGTATTAATCCTTGTCAAGAAGAAGAGGTTGCAGAAGTAAACAGTGTTGTGGTGTGATTAATGGCAGCTCTAATGTTGGAGCTGAAGCTTGTCTTTTGAAATGAGCGCAATAAAAAGATGAACGCTTTGGTTTCATATTTTCATTTAAAACTACTTCTTCCCAGTTACTGTGTATTTTTTCTGTACCGATTAATTAACATTTTCATGATGTTTGCGGCATTAAATGATGGCAAAACTAAGCGATACCATTGCCTGCAAATTAGTGCAAATCTGAAAATATGTATGTTAGTGAAATCTGGCGTTCATTAGGTCGTTTACACTCATCTTCAAAATGAAGAAAATTATTACTGCAGTGCCACCTACTGAGTAGGTTGTCTTAACCCTTTCCAATCCATTGTCTGACGTCTGAAGACATTCTGATTGAAGGCTGCAGAGCTCAGATGTCGGAAGACGTCCGGCAGGGTATTCTTACTGTATATTACTGGCCGCTCTGTTGTCAGGGGGCCTCTCCAGCATGTCCCATACTGCAGTACTGGCTCTAGCCAGCAGATGGCACCATTGTATAATGGCCAAAAGAGAGAGCCCCCTAGGAAACCCTGAATCCAAAATTGGATTGCAAAAGGTTAAATAGTCACTAACTTTTCAAACAACTTGAATAGGATAGCCAGTGTGATAACTAGCAAAAGTGCAATATACTTTATTTACCTGAAATGATCTTTTTGTGCTTAAAACTCCCTCTGCACTGCTGGCCACTAGGGGTCTCAGCCTTAGAGAGTTCAGAAGCAGGTTCTTATGAATTAACAGAATACTATGGTAATATTTTAATATACAGTGAAATTCGGTGTTCATACGAGGAGCGGATCTACAGATAAACTATTATAGAGCAAATGTTTAAGCTTGGAACTGGTTATAGTGCAATCTGTGCTTTGAGCCTCAGAAGCAGCCAAGCTTACTCACCAGAGAGCTAACAAAGATAAACTGCTGGCTTTTGAGTCATTCCAGACACATGGTAGGGCCATTTCTCTATATATTGAATACTAAATGATGCCAGAGAATATCTATCTCTCCGCTATGATTATGTGGGCATTCTGCAGTGACTGCAGTTCAATAACAGCAGGACATTAAGATAAGATTATGGGAATTTCTGCATGATTTCACTAAAATGCATAAAATGTTAAAGCTTTGTTTGTAATTAAAGATGTGAAATATAACATCTAAGTTAGCTCCTATTGGGAGCAAGTCATAATATTACTGAAACGCATTCAGGGAAACTGCTTCACATACGCTTTAATTAATGCAGCCTGCCTATACTCCCACCATGTTGATTATGCATCAGCTAAAAATGCCTCAATTAAAACAGAAATTATGCAATCACATGCAGTATAGTAATTTGGCATTAAATGATTGTGCCTCCTTGCTCTGTTAGACATGTTTTAATGCCGGGTGATATATTCTGAAATCCAAACATTGTAAATTATTTGTATGTGACTGACTTCTGTGAGCATAAAAATAATAATTCTTACATTAATGATAGGAACTATTTGCTCTAAGACTCTGTAGAGTATATTAGAAAAATGAGGCTGAGGTTTTCAGGGTCTTCCATAACTAACCCAACACTAAATATGTGCAAATCTGCCCTTGTAGATTCTTGCTGATTTGCGAATCCATTTACCATCTATCCAGTATTAGGATACAATTGTTAATTTGATTATGTTTTACAGGTTGTTGCTTTGATACATTCATGAAATGTGCATTAATGCATTTTACACTATTAAAGGGCTTGTCCCACTTCTAAGACTGATGACCTATCCCCAGGATGGGTCATCAATAGCTAAGTGCCATGGATGGGGTTCTAATGTGCAGCGCTGCCTTGTTGCTTGAAGCTGACAACTCTGTACATTGTGCAGTGGCTCAGTCCAACTCACTTGAGTGAGACTCAGTCTGATGTACCACGACAGGCCACCACGCAATATATGGAGCTGTCTGCTTTTGGCAATAATAGAACACCAGCCTTGGTGAACCCCGGACGATTAGCTATTAATGATCTCTTCTGAGGAGAGATCATCAATCTCAGAAGTGGGACTACCCCATTAATTAAACTTAATGGGGTTGTACCCGAATTGCAAGTTACCAAATATCCACAGGATGGGGAATAACTAGCTGATCGCTGGGGGTCTTCCTGCTGAGACCCCCACTGATTTTGAGAATGGAAGTCCCATGAACCCCCTTCTCATTGCAGCACCCACAGTAAGGGAGAGACTAAATGGAGTGATGATTGTAATGGGACTGTGGAGATACTCAAGCAGGTCCCGCTCAGCTATTTCTGTGAGCACCACTGAAACTAATGAACTACTGACCACATATGCTCGACCAGCACTCCAGTCACAGTGATATGACTGCACGGGGAGAAGCAACCCTCACAGTGACAGGAAAGCGAGACATGGGAAACCTGTTTTCAAGATCTGCAAAGGTCTCAGCAGGGAGACCCTCACTGATCAGCACGGGGATAACTTGCAATTGTGATACCATACCTTTTAGCTGCTCTTAAGAAGGGTTTCAAGACCATTCATTGTCATGTCCCAGTAGCAAACCAGTGATGATGATTATCCGTTCAGTATGATCTGACCTTCGGTCACTCAATGGATCAAACCAGTAGGCTACTATAAAGCACCCTGTAATGCCCCTTTTAGATGAGTTGATTCTCATTTGAAGAAGCGGGTGACATCACCACTAACTCTTTTACACTCATGCAGCCTGTTTAGACATCAGATCATGGTTGAGAATAGTTCACTTCTCATTCAGTGGTTCATGTTCCTATGTAAGTAGGGAAGATGGAACAATACCCCTGCAGTGCCACCTATTGGAAGGCAACGTTCCTGCAAGCCAATGTCAGACCTTTTAGACAAGCCTTATAACAATGACTGGGAATTATAAGCCAAACCAGAATACCATACACATATAGCTGGGTTTTTTTTTTGGGGGGGGGGGTTGCCCCTCATCAGTGTGGAGCAGGTTTCTGGCTTGGCTAGTGAGACTCCTATAGATGTGGGTTAGGGAGGGTATTGCTTATACTTAAGGAAGGTGTGTGAGAAGACACCTAAAAGATAGAATTGTTATAAGGCTTGTCTAAAAGGTCTGACATTGACTTGCAGGAATGCTACCTTCCAATAGGTGGTGCTGCAGAGGTATTGTTCAATCTTCCCTATTTGCATATTTCCCAGAGAACTATGAATAGTCTCTTCACTCATCTTCTAGGTGTCTCCTTAAGAAGCAAGGATACCCTTCTTGACACACATTCCTATGTGAAACACTGGGAGTGTTGAAACGCAATGAGAAACGAACGAGTCAACAATGATTTTTAGTCCTGCTGAAACTGAATGACGAACGAAAAGTGAATGATTCTCGTTTAGTTGTTGGCTCCTGTTTTAACCAAACGGTTATCGCTCACTTTCATTCATTTTAACATTTTTTTTCACAATAATCCTTATGTCTAAACATACCCTAACTGTGTGTATGTGCTCAGCTAATCAGAGTTCACCTATTAGAGCAGGTACAGGGTTCATATTTTACAAATTATTGAGAAGAGGAAAATATTCAGGCGTCACAGTGCTTTGCTAGGTGGCCAGAATTCACTTCATTTGGAAGATAGGCAGAACTGAAAAGTACTTCTGAACAATATCACTGCCATTTTAATGTCACATTTTCCATTTGAGGGGGAGAGGGTGCAAAATCAAAATTTTGCTTTGGGGCCCGACAAGTTCTATGTATGTTCCTGTATCGGTATCAAACATAATTTATAGTAGCACACAGATATTTGCAAACCAGTGATGTTCCAAAAGTGTATCTATCCCCTCTTTGATAAAAAAAATCTTCTTTTTTGTGTATTAAATCTGATTTGTGATTTGCTATGTGTAATTTATTCCACATCTGCTCATACCCACAATTATCAGTCTCAACCCTTGAAGCAGATGTTGTACTTTTCCAATACTGAATCCTAAATCCTCAACATAATTGAGTATAAATCAGGTTGTACCCCGGAGATATACATGCAAATGTATATTCATAGAATATATCTACATTTTCAGCCATTGTAACGATGAGTTCCAGTTGTCCTCACTTCCATCACTAAGGGTCAAGATCACTTTCACCTTGCTCTTAAGTGCTGTAAGAAAGTAAAATCCTTTTTCGAACAGCAGTGTAATAGACATTGCTCTTTGAATTGTAACACTAAATTTAACCTGCTTGTCTTCTTGAAAAGCCACTGGTGCCTTTCTACAAGACTATATTACGTCCAGTTATCTTAAAGGTGGATCGTATCATGCTGGTACTGTGGATGAAATATTGCTTATTGAATTACATTTTATTGATGCTTGTTTCTGTGTTTGAGGAAAGAAAAGCAAGAAGTATTGGTAGGAATATAACAAGTACATGGCTCGGGGTTAACGTCCATAGCCTTCACATTCATGCTTTATGGCTTTACGCTACGACTCGAAGAACTGATGTAGGCAGTAATAGTAGCAAAATACCCAGTGATGTGATTTCAGATGTTTATGTAGCGTGGCTGCTCAGTCTTCCTTATACAAAATCAATACAACTTGGAGATGACACACTGTCTTTCCGGATTACTACTGTGGCTTTTTAATTGACATTCAGCACAAACCCCTTCTCAATGTTTGCTTCCTCTAATCTAAATATATCAATCCACGCTGCGCATTTAAATCATGCATTTGCACTTGACGTCTGACATTTCCATTGTTCAACAAAATAATGGCAGCTGTTGGGACATGTGTATATGATTAGCAGACACCCATGGAAACACGGCTGAATTTGTTGAAGTATTGCAAATAATTACAGTACTTAGGATAACTACTTTTATGTTTTCTGTCTGAGTGAGATGCAAACAAATAACTTTATAAAAATAGCGCCGGGGGCCTCTTTAATTTTCTGCGAGATGCCTGTTAGTAGCTAGGAATCAATTTTCCTTGGGGACGTATAATGTCTTGAAGTAGGTCAACAATGGAAAACATTTACCAATAGAGTCACACAGTTTTAAGATGTTGAGTATGAAGATAAAGAGAGCAGTTTAGTAATTGCACCACTCAGATGATAAAATGTTACAGCGTTTGTCTTTCAATTGATTTCTAAGATAGTTTCATCTTGATAATTTATTATGTTGTTGGAAACTAAGTATAGTGTATATGTATAGTAGGAAATGGCCAGAGCTGGATTAGCCATTGAACCAACCAAGAAAGTTCCTGGTGGGCCGTTCGGGTCCTGGGGCTAGTCAAGGGGCAAACATGTTTTAAAACAGCTTTTGGTAGAATGCATTAAAAAATTTTTTAAAAAAGCAGTTATCCTCAACTGTTGTGTCGCTCATCCCAATCCCAGTGTTATGTCACTCATCTGTCAAACGTGTGCATTCTGTTGCGTCATTCATACTCAAACAGCCGAAACTCCAGCAGAACGCGGAAACAGCGGACAAAACTAAGAAACAGACATAAATTATGATTAACAAATGCTCAAAACACTCACCTGCATATCTGCACGCATACCCAGATGGAATAACTACAGAATGTACCAGGTGTTAGTTCATATTTTGCCCAAGATACTTAAGTATGCGAGCCCACTTCAAGGGTCCTCGCATACTTTGACTCTGAGACAAGTTCCACATGAAACCTGCCTGCATGCAGAGGGGTTGACCCAATAAGGACAGGCCCTGCATTGGAACCTATGGACCTAACTGCCCAGGGTGGGAAATGAACCAAAGCAGGACAGGACGTAGTTCACACCAACACACCAGGAGTAGCATGCAACACAGAAAAGGACCGTTCATACCTAATGTCTGGCCTCCTGCGCAGACCCACAGAATACAACACTGTTCACACATATGAACACTGTACAAACACATAACAGGTGTGCAAGAAAAATCAAACCCTTGAGTGAAGGTATACCAGCTTTCCCTTCCAGAGGGACTGGTATATATATGCAGCAGACCAGTTGAGATTGGCTGGCTGGAGAACACTACATGCTGCCAGCACACTTATTCCGCACCTGGAGGGTGTGCTCCTGGAAACCTGTAGAATTACAGGTCCCAGCAGCACAACCTAACACCCAGACTTTGCAGTCCGTGCTCACACTGTTCACTCGCTGAGTTTGAGGTACAGTAATCATGTGACAAGCATCACATTATCACTCTACCCATAACTCAGTAGGTGAACAGTGTGAGCACTAACTGCACACCAGAAGCGGGAGGAATAACAAAACAAGTGAGTTTAAAAGATTTTATTTTTATATATATAAAGGGTTTTAATAATGAAGATTAGGACTAGACCTATAAGGAGCACTATTACTGAGGTGGGCCTGTGAACTATAAAAAGCACTATTACTGAGGTTGGGGCTGGGACATATAAGGAGCACTATTACTAAGGTGGGGAGTGAGACCTATAATGGGCACTATAATGTTGACTGGGGTCTGTGAGAGGCTTTAATATTGAGTGGGGGCATATAAGGGGCTTTATTACTGATTGGAAGCACTGAAAGTGTGTGGGGCCTACAGGGATTTAAAAAATGGGGATACTATTATTGTGTGAGCCACCATCAATGGCATTATTACTTTCTGGGGCACTATGGATAAGGATATTAGGTAGAGATTTGGAAAATGAAGCCAAGTGAATGGAAAATTGAGAAGTCAAAGATTACTTTGTCAAGTCCTGCAGAGACAAGTTGTGAGCGGGAGAAGTAGTGATGGCAGTTTGTGCCAGATGGAAAAGCAAAGAGAAAGTTTAGTGACTCCAATCAGAAACAATGCTTCTGGGGATCACTGGATATAGCGGTACTATAATCACTTATACAATCTGTACAGCGCTTATGTAGAGCTGCTATCTACTAATATATGGTCACTGTATGGGGTAATAATGGTCTTCACATGGTGTCAGTAACACAGTGATTTGATAATATTATGCAGTCACAGTCTGGGGTATTGTCTGGACATTATATAAGGATATTATTGATCATTGCAGTAATGATATTCTCAGAATTTGCTCCAGTTTGTCGATGTCTTTTTAAATTGTGGTGCCCAGAACAGGACACAATATTCCCAATGAAGTCGGACTAATGAAGAGTAGAGTGGAATAATTACCTTGTGTGATCCAGACTTTATGTTTCTCTTCATACATACCAGAATTGTGTTTACTTTTTTTGCTGATGCATCACACTGTTGACTCATCTTCAGTCTGTGACTTGTTAGTACACCACATCTGTGGTGGTGGTTATATGTGATCATGGTCTGGTGGTATTATTTGGCTTGTAAATAGTGTTATTTGTAATTTAGGTCTTGGCATAGTAGGTGTTCTTTAGTGACAGTAGAGGTAACTATATGGGTCATGATGATTACAGTGATATTACATAAGTAAGGGTCACTTTAACAACATAAAACAAAACATTTTTTAACTGTGTAATTATAAAAAATTCAACTTTATTAAGGTTTATTTTGTTAGTTATTTAGACCCAATGCGGATGTCACGGTGTGATTTTTGGTATATGAAGTATAGCAAAGAATTATTCCCCTTACATCTAAAACTCCAAAACAATCCATTAGACTGTACTGAATGAAATCTGCACCTGGAAATACCAGCGCTGGCCACTACACAGGGGTTGGAGCAATATGCTTCCATTCTGTATTCTGCTTCCTTGTGTCATGGCACTGACAGCTGGTAGACACCCAAACTGCTAATCAGCCAGGATCCCAAGTAGCGGACCCTAGCCGATTAACTATTGGTGACCTATCGTGAGGATATGCCATCAATAGTATTTGCCTGGAAAACCCTCTGCAGACCTAACATGTTTTGTCCTTTGTAGGCTTCTCTCCTCCTATCACCTTCGTGGCTGTGACTGGCGGTTTTCTGACCACTGCCTACTTGTGCTCGCCCACTTGATGCTTGTTAGGGCCGCCTACAACATAGGACGAATTAGTATTTTTTTCCAGGGTGACGTTGGGTTTCCAATTCACCCCTGGGAATGGCACATGTCTGACAAGATATGTACTACACTAGAACACAAGCACACAGACAAACACATCTGACATACATTGCAGAACAGTTTTCTCTTGGATGCAGCATTTCAATCCTTAGATATCAAGTAGTAAACTGGCTGTATGTTTGTCAGAAAGGCTGCTGTGAATAAAATGATCATACGTACCTGATATTCAGTGCTAGCCTTATTATGTATTTGTTATATTTGCATATTACAGCTTTCTCCTATTGCGAAGTTTTACTTCTTTTACATTGGTTTTGTTTTTTTAATGGGTGAAACAATTTTTCTGAAATTTGGTACACAACCAACATAATGCAAGCCAGTTTCACATGCAAAAAATCTCCAGTACAAAAAATACATTATATAAGTATGCCTCTGATTTTTTTGGGGGGCAGCCACAAGTTTCTGGGTATATTTTAGGGTCTGAGCATGTTGGGTCTTCCTTCTTGTGCGTTCATACATGCTAGTGATTATGAACGTAGACTGAAAAAATGTGTAGCTTCTAATTTGCGAGAGATACCAATAGTCCTCAATAACGTCAAGTGGCAAACTTTTCAATATACAGTGATTTTTCTTAGGCTAATATCTTGAAACCGCTTTCAGAGATCCAGTGAGTGGGCATTTCACTGGTAAATCAGCACAGACTGCGCTGTATTAGGGCACAGTCACATGGGCGCATTTGCGCCCGTGTTACTGCAGCTAGCAGATGGCCGTACCTGAAGATGGACGTCTCTCTGCAGCACCGGGAGGAAGAACATGTGACCGGCTTCATTGCCGGTCATGTGTTCTTTCATCAGCGCTGGAGAGAGACGGCCGTCTTCAGGTCTTCTAACTGTCAGTCACACGGGCGCATCGGCGCCGGTGTATGGGTACCGATGCGCCCGTGTGACTGAGCCCTTATAGAATGCACATTGGCTGTCTAGTAGCGTCTTTTTGGGGTGAAATACAATGTTACTTGCATTGCTCTTCTCTCTACCTGTGCCAAGATGAACTACTTTTTTTAAAAGATGATGATAGATGCATTTCATTATCATTGTACATTGTGATTAACGGACTGAAAACCGGGCATAAAAAAGGCATACTTTTTTGCACAAAGCTAACTTGTGTAAAAAGTTTGTGACTGTTTGTTCTCTGTGTCGCTTTATAGAACTTTTCTGAAAAGGAGGTGTAGATCGTTGGGAGGTGGTGTGGCCAACCCCGACTGGCACATCTATGTATAATTTATAGCAGAAATTTGCTCCGACTCATACCTGGCGTAGATTTCTGTGTAGATGCACAGATGGGCTGGGATGCACCTAATATATCAAGCGGCGTATGCCTCTTTATATTTACGGTGCATAGTGCACCAGCAAGAAGCGTATTAGGGTCAGTACTGCAAACGCCAGTCTTAATAATGCCCCCTCCCCTCATTTGTGCTATGTAAGACCCTGAAATATTTCCATCCTGTACATAGAAAGTGATTTACAGCTCGCACCAGCTGTTTTTGAATTTTCTATCAGGATTTGATTTATCTCTATTAGTCTTCTTTAATTACTCCAACAGATGGGCCAATAATATCAGGTAATAATGTCCCGTATATTTATCACATGACTAGCACCAAACTATTTTTGTACACAGAAGAAAATAGTGTATGAATAAATTATCTTCATTCAACAACAATCAAGTCTAAAAGTTTCAAATTAGGTTGATACAATATATCCATGATCAACCCTTCATCAGTACTTATTGGGGTGCAATGTATCAATTAGTCTGTATATGTGTTAGATATCTCTTATGCGCCCAGGTCATGTATTACCTATGCATATATCTTTTTGGCAATTTAATCATCAGAGCTTCTAAATTGCACTAGACAATATTGCATTCAACAGTAAGCACCCAAACTGGTGAAATGCTATTTCTAAAAAAATTACAGTTTGTTTCAACACATTTATATAGATACTTAGGCTGAAAAAAACAGTTCAACCTTTCTCAAATCAATTGTACATCATCCAGCACTAGATCATTTATAACTCTCAATGTTATTTGTTATTAGACAAGCTTCTAGTACCTTTTTGAATGTAGCCATAGTATCTGCTATTACTACCCCTTGAAATAGGGAATCCCATACCAATAACCAATTCCTATGTACATGGTGAAACCTAAATTATATTGGTTATTTGTAGTAGAGTAATCACACTGCTGAAATTATAATTAACTAATCAATGGCTGTAAGAACCATGGTCACAAACACAGTAGCTGGTTGGCTTAAAGGGGTTGTCCCGCGCCGAAATGGGTTGTTTTTTTTTTCAACCCCCCCCCTCGTTCGGCACGAGACAACCCCGATGCAGGGACTTAAAAAAAAAACAGCACAGCGCTTACCTGAATCCCCGCGCTCCGGTGACTTCTATACTTACCGGTTGAAGATGGCCACCGGGGTCTGCTCCCTCCGTGGACCGCAGCTCTTCTGTGCGGTCCATTGCCGATTCCAGCCTCCTGATTGGCTGGAATCGGCACGTGACGGGGCGGAGCTACACGGAGCTACACGGAGCCCCATAGAGAACAGCAGAAGACCCGGACTGCGCAAGTGCGTCTAATTTGGCCATTAGACGGCGAAAATTAGACGGCAACCATGGAGACGGGGACGCCAGCAACGGAACAGGTAAATGAAAAACTTTTTATAACTTCTGTATGGCTCATAATTAATGCACAATGTACATTAAAAAGTGCATTATTATGGCCATACAGAAGTGTATAGACCCACTTGCTGCCGCGGGACAACCCCTTTAAGCCCCATTTACATGCAAAGCTGATTGCTCAAAATTTGTTCAAAAGATAGGGAGAATCACAGTTTGAGTGACCATTTTTCATAAGCTGCTAATGGGCACTAATGCCTATTAGTAGCTTATTAGCTTCATTTGCATGTAAATGAGCCTCCCTTCACTGTATACAGATAACAGCAGATTGCCTGTTATCTGCATACAGCCCCTTTGTTCTTCCACAGGACTGCAGCTGAAAGCAATGTTATCAGCGTTCCCATGGAGAATCACAGCATGCGGTTCCTGCCCGCTCGAGACTGAAGGTTCGGGTGCCGGCAGTGGGCAGGGAGCTGTGGGGGAGAGCGGGGCGGAACGGAGGGGAGATTTCTCTCTCCCTCTCTCCCCCCCGCTCCCTCCTGCTGACAGCCGCTACTCACCGCTCCCCCGCGCCGGCACCCGAAGCTTCCGTCTCGAGCGGAGAGATACTCGCTAAAGGCAATGCTCGCTTGAGCAATTGCCTTTAGCGAGTATACTCGCTCATCTCTACAAATTATGCTAACATTTACATGCAATGATTATTTCTCAAAAGACATTGTTTGAGCTAATTTTGTGTGACAATCGTCCTGTGTAAATAGGGCTTTAGCATATTATTTATTAAAATAATTTTAAAAATTGTTGACCTATCACAAGCAATAGTAGTATACTGGTACTAGGCATAACGAAAGTTATTTTTTAATGTCATTTTAGGTAAAGGAGTTTTATAGTCATTGCACTTTGAGACAACTTGTGTTAATAAGTTCAAATCAATTTACTTACCTAAAATGATGATGTTCTTCTGAAAAGTTTCTCTGAAGTGCTGAGAACAATAGCAAGGCTATAAGGCTGCTTTCACGTCTGCAACGGGGATTCTGTCATCCGGCTCTGTAATGGGAGCAGGAAAGGGAAATCCCCTGACTGAACCAATCCGTCTTATGACAAAACTGACCAGCACCAAACGGACCCCATTTTACTGGATGAAAAAGCGCTGCATGTAGCACTATTCTTCTGGTATTTTGTGCCGGATACGCGACAGAGCCTCCGAATGGATGTTCCAGCACTGAAGTGAAACCAGCCCTATGGAAGTTAGAGGAGAGGAATAACTCAAGCTGCCCATCAAAATCTATGGAGAAGGGAAGGTGTAAGAATAGAGAGAGGCAGTGTCTTACACAGATGTGCTGCTAGAACTAAGTGAAAATTAAAAATGTAGCAGTGTTTATTCTGAGTGTGATAACTTTCTGCCACAAGTTATCTTATCTTAAGCAATTAAAAACCTTTTGTTATCCTAACACAGCAAAAGCCTTTGTAAAGTAATTGGAAGGGTAAACTTATTATAACGAGTTAGAAAAAAATTCCAGTTAAACTCCACTACTTCTGTAGAGATAAAAACTGGTGCTGAATGCCATATATGAGTTATGTAATGACCAGAAGCAGTGTTATCCCTCATGTACACAAGGCAAGTTATTCTGAAAAGTCAAAGTGCAGGTAAACTTTAAATGAAGCTGTCATGATTCTGCTTGAAATGTATGACTATTTCTGTTTTACCAATACTAGATGTTATACTCCATTGTTCCTGCATTGGGAATTAAGCAGGAAGTTGTGTATTATTTCCTAGCTTTCTTCAATAAAGTGTTTTGACACTAAAAGTAGCTCAAAAAGGCTTGAGAAAGTAATTACGGATTTCAAATATTGTTGTTATTTAAAAGATACCTCATTCCCTACATTATGCTGTTTATTACATTAACATTAGGTACTTTATTATTATTGCTTCACCGATCATTTAAAACATGTAGTAGGTCTCCAGTGGAAAACTTTAAGATGCTGTTAAATGGTAATTTGTAAGATTGTTGCTTAGAGACTGATACTAAACATAAGAGATCTTATGTGCCTTTAAATATAATAGGTTTCCATTGCAAATAGCTTTTAAAGTCAGGTCTGAACTACCTGACTTTGCTAATACTATGCAATATGTTCAATGGATTATTTCAAACTAAATAAAGTATTGAGGATATTCCTTAATGCATTGCAAAACCATTTTATTTAATTGGATAGCCAAAAGTGTTGCCAAAGATTAAAAATGCTAATATGCCACTGATCCAGTGATAAAGAACAAAAAATCTCACATTGTATCAGAAACAATTTCTGATAGTCTGGAGACCTGAAAATCATTTTCTACAATTCTACTTGGGGCTGGGGTTACAATGTTGCCCTCTACTGTTATCGAGGTGACTGGTCTGTACTTATCACTATAACATGAATATAAGGTAGTATAGTCTAAACAATGTTGGGCTTATTCCTTCCATTATATAATTTGCATTCCTTGTGAAGGAACATCATGCATGCAAGCGTCAGGGCGACAGAAGTGCTACTCTGCTTCTCATACAGTTTTTAGCCAATCACATGGTAAGTAGGGTGGCTCATTTGTCATGTGACTGGCCAAAAAGAGTTGACTGCTTTTGGTCTGGGTGTTCTAAAGTGGTAATGTAGCTGGGGGTTGGTGGGGCATGTGCATGAGATGCAGCCAGGACTGAGGGGAAGGGGATGCCAGCCTAGCAGTTTAACCCCCCACCCACCCCCTACAATTTACCCAGAATAGATCTGGTTCTGCAAACAAGGACATTACAGTTTTGAACAAGCTGAACGTGTTCTACTTCAAACGACTGTAGTCCCAGTTCTCTCAGTGCTAGTGTCATGCTTTTGGTATGAAAATTAAAATTTATACCAAAAGCATGTCCATAGCACATTTGGATTTGGAAATACTGCCATTTAAAGCGGGGACAGGCATATTGAATTTACTGCTGACATGCTGTGTGCAAAGCAGAGAGTGGCCAGTGGGGGACAGTCTATAATTCTCCTGTGTGTTTTATCAATCAGAGAACATACAGGGGGTGGACAAAAATATGTAAACTCTGTACAAAATGCATGGGATTTTAATCATTAGCAACTGAGCTGCACTTTTGCCCCCTGCTTGGCTGAGAGCTTTCCCACTAAATTTGTGTTTACTTCACCTCTTGCCCTGCTCTGGGTGGTTTTGGGGGCCAGCTGGTAACAGTAACTGAATGGCTCAAACCCCTGACCCATGGAGCCTTGTTGGACAAGCAGATGTTCACTTCTGCCCCGCAGCATCTGTGTCATATTACCTCCCCTTAAAATCAGTCTCTACATGTCTTATTAAAATATGATTTATAGTCCCATGTATTTTTAAGTCATGCATTTCATACAGTGCTTCCATATTTGTGTCCACCCCCTGTATTTGTTCTCTGTTACACATAAGGGTCTTTTTTTACTAGAAAAGGAGTGAAAAGATAATCACTTGCTCATCTAATCACTACTCTATGCTGTTTAATCCAACAGATTATCCCATTTAATCCCATTGCTGACTGTGGCATCTAAATGTTTTCACAGAAGAAAAAAATATTACATCTTTGAAAAAATAATAAGAAAAAAAAACTACACAGAATTGGTATTGCCATATTCTGTAACCCATACTATAAAATATTACATGTATCCAGCACAGTGGATTCTGTAAAGAAAAGAAAAATATAATCCAAAATAGCCATTTTCTGTTCATTTGTCTTCCTCAGAAGAAGAATAAAAAGTCAGCTAAAAGTAGCATGCACCTCAAAATGGCACCAATAAAAACTGCCAGAAACAAGCCCACATACAGCTCTGTATGGCTGGTCACGAAGGGGCTGTCCAGAAACATTTGTTTTGAAAAAGATGTTCAGTGTGCTGTATTAAAATAAAAAGGTATACTCTTTCATTGCCTCCTCTGGCCTTCACTTCTGGGTACAGAGTGCTGATGTCACTGACACCAAGGTCATGTGACTGTTGTAGCTAGTCAGAGACAGTGATTGACTGCAGTAGTCACATTGCCCTGGTGTTGGTGATATCATCACTGACTCCCTGCATGTGAAAGTTTAGACTTAAATTTCATTGGGGCAGGAGGGGGGTGGACGCTAAACTGATTCTTTGCCATGGGTGAAAGAAAGCCTAGCTATGCCTCTGCCTAAAGAATTAGTAAAAATGACATGAACAGTAGTGTAAGGAACTCAAAGATGATTTTTTCTGATCTGGAGTATAGTAAGAATAAACAGATATTAATAGCAATGGGCAATTATCAAACAAATATAGGCACATTCGAGTCAGATTGGGCAAATTTGCCTACAGGCAATGAGCAAACATTCATGGCTATTAGAGTTGAGCTTCTAATATACAGTTCATATAGATGACAAGCACCATGGTAAAGACAATATATCTTAATTATGTTCTGCAATTTATTTACATAAGTGGTATTGGTACCCCCATTGGGAATGAGAATCATTGCCCATGACTGCATGGAAGGGGAGAACATGACCACAAAGTAAAGATAAAATGGTACTTTTTAATCTTAGGACTAAACATGAAGTTAGGTCAATTGTATAGCCAGAAAGGCACACTTAAGGCCCATTTGCATGGAATGATGATCGCTCAAAAATTGCTCAAAGACGATCTTTTGAGCGATAACCGTTGCGTCTAAACGTACGGCCATTGTGCACTTTCATGCATTGCTCATTGATCATTAAATTCAAGCCAGTCTAAAAATCATCATGTGGTCTTATCAGGACCGCATGCTGAGTTTTCTGTAGATAGTGCTGATAGTATTGTTTCAGCTATTTAACCCGTCGGAGAACAAAGCAGCTGAATGCAGATAAGAGCCCCTGGGCTATTAAATGCATTCAGCTAAAGGCTTCATTTGCACGCCAATAAGCTATTAAGTAGCTCAGCAACTACTTAATAGTTTATGCAAAATGATCACTCAAAGCTGTCACTCAAGCTGTCGTTTGAGGGATTTTTGAGCGATCATCGCTCTGTGTAAATGGGCCTTAACAGAGGCAGATAATTTGCCCATAGCAAGTGCTGATCAACTATACTGTATAAGCAATTTGACCTGTGCTTATATACTTCCATTTTTTAAAATGGAGAAATCATTGTCAGTATGGCCAGAAAAATGATTGTTCATATGATCGTTAATTCCCATGCAGTTTCATTATTGCCAGCAGTACATTCCCTGTTTACATGAGAAGATGCTGAGTGGCATGCCACCAATAAAAGCAGGCCACGTGACTGCTATGGGGCTCATAGGGCAGGCCATCCCAGCCATTAAAACTCTGGACCCTGCTCCTGAACCACCAGTTACCAGTAAAGAATCTTCTCCATACTCACAGTCACATTACTGAGCTCCACACCGGCTGGAGCGCTTTGAGCGTTATACAACCCCCCCCACTCGCCTTATGCTGACTGAGTATAGTGTGCAGGGGAGTGGGGGAGAAGTCAGATGATAAGAGCGCTTCAACCACGAGTCAAGCCCAACAGTGTAACTGTGTGAATATGAAGAATGTTCTAACTAGGGGCTAAAAGTTCACAGGGTGCGCCGGGGAGCAAGAAAGGGGGGAAACTATTACTAAATGGGCCACAGAGAGGGACACTACTGCCAAGTGGAGCCACTGTTACTTGAGGAACCACACCACAGAGGCGGTACTAGTATTACGTAGTACTGAGAGGTAAATTTCAGGTAGTAGCAAGATGGGGAGTCTATACAAAGATGGCTGGAGAAATGCTTCATGATGGTCTGGTTCTAGATAGAGAAGAAAAGGGAAAGTGGACATCAGCAGTCAGAGAATACATTACTTATAATTATTTGAGATAACTGCACTGTAATCACTATCACTGTGTACAGCTGGTATCTAGTTATTTTATAGTTAAGGCATTATATTCAGGTATACTAGACTTGATCTGCAGTTTCTAACTCCGCCATATTATAAATGTTGTCCAATAGAACATATTTTTAATTCTTTTTTGGGGGGGAGTGTCTTGATTCTGAGTTTTTGCTATGGGGCTCCATGAGTTCTATGTACTCCCCTGGATGCTCTGCTGACAAATGATGCCCTCATAAAAGTTATAATCTTGGCGGACCCTGTGGGTACAAGCATTTTTATGAATGCGTGTTTATCTGATCATCACCCCATGTAAATGGACCTTTAGTAGAGATGAGCGAGCACCAAAATGCTCGGGTGCTCGTTACTCGGGACGAACTTTTCGCGATGCTCGAGGGTTCGTTTCGAGTAACGAACCCCATTGAAGTCAATTGGCGACCCGAGCATTTTTGTATTTCGCCGATGCTCGCTAAGGTTTCCTTGTGTGAAAATCTGGGCAATTCAAGAAAGTGATGGGAACGACACAGCAACGGATAGGGCAGGCGAGGGGCTACATGTTGGGCTGCATCTCAAGTTCACAGGTCCCACTATTAAACCACAATAGCGGCAAGAGTGGGCCCCCCCCCCCTCCCAACAACTTTTACTTCTGAAAAGCCCTCATTAGCATGGCATACCTTTGCTAAGCACCACACTACCTCCAACAAAGCACAATCACTGCCTGCATGACACTCCACTGCCACTTCTCCTGGGTTACATGCTGCCCAACCGCCCCCCCTCCCCCCCACAGCGCACACCAAAGTGTCCCTGCGCAGCCTTCAGCTGCCCTCATGCCACACCGCCCTCATGTCTATTTAGAAGTGCGTCTGCCATGAGGAGGAACCGCAGGCACACACTGCAGAGGGTTGGCACGGCTAGGCAGCGACCCTCTTTAAAAGGGGCGGGGCGATAGCCCACAATGCTGTACAGAAGCAATGAGAAATAGAATCCTGTGCCACCGCCATCAGGAGCTGCACACGTGGGCATAGCAATGGGGAACCTATGTGCCACACACTATTCATTCTGTCAAGGTGTCTCTGCATGCCCCAGTCAGACCGGGCTTTTTAATTCATAGACACAGGCAGGTACAACTCCCTATTGTGAAGTCCCTGTCGACCGACAGCATGGGTGGCTCCCTGGAACCCACCGGCGATACACAAAAATATCCCATTGCATTGCCCAACACAGCTGAGGTAGTAATGTCGTGCTTAATGCAGGTGGGCTTCGGCCCACACTGCATGCCCCAGTCAGACTGGGGTTCTTTACAAGTGGAAGCAGATGCATTTATAATTCCCTGTGGACCCACAGCATAGGTGGGTGCCAGGAAGCCACCGGCGGTACATAGAACTATCCCATTGCATTGCCCAACACAGCTGAGGTAGTAATGTCGTGCTTAATGCAGGTGAGCTTCGGCCCACACTGCATGCCCCAGTCAGACTGGGGTTCTTTACAAGTGGAAACAGATGCATTTATAATTCCCTGTGGACCCACAGCATGGGTGGGTGCCAGGAAGCCACCGGCGGTACATAGAAATATCCCATTGCATTGCCCAACACAGCTGAGGTAGTAATGTCGTGCTTAATGCAGGTGGGCTTCGGCCCACACTGCATGCCCCAGTCAGACTGGGGTTCTTTACAAGTGGACACATGTAGGTTAAACTCCGTGTGCACCTACAGCATGGGTGGCTCCCTGGAAACCACCGGCGATACACAAAAATATCCCATTGCATTGCCCAACACAGCTGAGGTAGTAATGTCGTGCTTAATGCAGGTGGGCTCCGGCCAACACTGCATGCCCCAGTCAGGCTGGTAATATGTACCTTAACAGTAACCGCGTTGGTGGTAATGTGGTGGTGACTGCGGACCTAGTAGCGCGGTTTTATTTTGTTGGTTTTCGGAATGTGGCCAGGATTAAGTGGGCCGTGGCGGGGAATGTTTTGGAGGCACTACGTGTCCTCTCCACGTGTCCGTGGTTATATGCACCTTAACAGTAACAGCGTTGGTGGGAAATGGCCTCGCCGCCATCATGTCTTTGGGAAGCCTCTGTTTCCACACCCCAGAGACATACCATTAGCAGCGGTATAGGCAGAGCCCAGAATTAGTAACATTTCAGCCGTAGCATTAGCGACAGGCCCCACTAACATATCACTAGCAGCATTATAGGGGGAGCACAGTCTTAGTTCCATTTCAGTAATAGTAGCAGCCTACACAGGCCCCAGTAACAATTCCGAAGCAGCAGTATAGTGGGAGCGCAGTCTTCGTTCCATTTCAGTAATAGTAGCAGCCTACACAGGCCCCAGGAACAATTCCGAAGCAGCAGTATAGGAGGAGCATAGTCTTAGTTCCATTTAAGTCATTGTAGCAGCCTACACAGGCCCCAGGAACAATTCCGAAGCAGCAGTATAGTGGGAGCGCAGTCTTAGTTCCATTTCAGTAGCTGCAGTATAGCCAAGGCCCAAGTTACATTTATGTAGCTAAAGTGTAGGCCAACCCCACACACACTTCTGTACCATGAGTGCAGGCGAAGAACATACAAATTGCTATGATTACACTGTAGGTGAGGGCCCCAAAACATTGGTGTACCAACAGTACTAATGTACCTCAGTAAAAATTGGCCATGCCCAACCAAGATGGCAGGTGAAACCCATTAATCGCTTTGGTTAATGTGGCTTAAGTGGTAACTAGGCCTGGAGGCAGCCCAGTTTAACTAAAAATTGGTTCAAGTTAAAGTTTCAACGCTTTTAAGAGCATTGAAACATATAAAAATTGTTTAGAAAAATTAGATGAGTGAGCCTTGTGGCCCTAAGAAAAATTGCCCGTTCAGCGTGATTACGTGAGGTTTCAGGAGGAGGAGCAGGAGGAGGAGGAGGAATATTAGACACAGATTGATGAAGCAGAAATGTCCCCGTTTTGGATGGTGAGAGAGAACGTAGCTTCCATCCGCGGGTGCAGCCTACGTATTGCTTACGTATCGCTGCTGTCCGCTGGTGGAGAAGAGAAGTCTGGGGAAATCCAGGCTTTGTTCATCTTGATGAGTGTTAGCCTGTCGGCACTGTCGGTTGACAGGCGGGTACGCTTATCTGTGATGATTCCCCCAGCCGCACTAAACACCCTTTCCGACAAGACGCTAGCCGCAGGACAAGCAAGCACCTCCAGGGCATACAGCGCTAGTTCAGGCCACGTGTCCAGCTTCGACACCCAGTAGTTGTAGGTGGCAGAGGCGTCACGGAGGACGGTCGTGTGATCGGCTACGTACTCCCTCACCATCCTTTTACAGTGCTCCCGCCGACTCAGCCTTGACTGGGGAGCGGTGACACAGTCTTGCTGGGGAGCCATAAAGCTGTCCAGGCCCTTAAAGACTGTTGCACTGCCTGGGCTGTACATGCTGCTCGATCTCCGCACCTCCCCTGCTACCTGGCCCTCGGAACTGCGCCTTCTGCCACTAGCGCTGTCGGATGGGAATTTTACCATCAGCTTGTCCGCCAGGGTCCTGTGGTATAGCAACACTCTCGAACCCCTTTCCTCTTCGGGAATGAGAGTGGGAAGGTTCTCCTTATAGCGTGGGTCGAGCAGTGTGTACACCCAGTAATCCGTAGTGGCCAGAATGCGTGTAACGCGAGGGTCACGAGAAAGGCATCCTAACATGAAGTCAGCCATGTGTGCCAGGGTACCTGTACGCAACACATGGCTGTCCGCACTAGGAAGATCACTTTCAGGATCCTCCTCCTCCTCCTCAGGCCATACACGCTGAAATGATGACAGGCAAGCAGCATGGGTACCATCAGCAGTGGGCCAAGCTGTCTCTTCCCCCTCCTCCTCATCCTCCTCATGCTCCTCCTCCTCCTCCTGAACGCGCTGAGATATAGACAGGAGGGTGCTCTGACTATCCAGTGACATACTGTCTTCCCCCGGCTCTGTTTCCGAGCGCAAAGCGGCTGCCTTTATGGTTTGCAGGGAACTTCTCAAGATGAATAGCAGAGGAATGGTGACGCTAATGATTGCAGCATCGCCGCTCACCACCTGGGTAGACTGCTCAAAGTTTCGAAGGACCTGGCAGATGTCTGCCAACCAGGCCCACTCTTCTGAAAAGAATTGAGGAGGCTGACTCCCACTGCGCCGCCCATGTTGGAGTTGGTATTCCACTATAGCTCTACGCTGCTCATAGAGCCTAGCCAACATGTGGAGCGTAGAGTTCCACCGTGTGGGCACGTCGCACAGCAGTCGGTGCACTGGCAGATTAAACCGATGTTGCAGGGTACGCAGGGTGGCAGCGTCCGTGTGGGACTTGCGGAAATGTGCGCAGACCCGGCGCACCTTTACGAGCAGGTCTGACAAGCGTGGGTAGCTTTTCAGAAAGCGCTGAACCACCAAATTAAAGACGTGGGCCAGGCATGGCACGTGCGTGAGGCTGCCGAGCTGCAGAGCCGCCACCAGCTTACGGCCGTTGTCACACATGACCATGCCCGGTTGGAGGCTCAGCGGCACAAGCCAGCGGTTGGTCTGCTCTGTCAGACCCTGCAGCAGTTCGTGGGCCGTGTGCCTCCTATCTCCTAAGCTGAGTAGTTTCAGCACGGCCTGCTGACGCTTGCCCACCGCTGTGCTGCCATGCCGCGTGACACCGACTGCTGGCGACGTCCTGCTGCTGCTGACACATCTAGATTGCGAGACAGAGGTTGAGGAGGAGGAGGAGGAGGAGGGTGCTTTAGTGGAAGAAGCATACACCGCCGAACATACCACCACCGAGCTGGGGCCCGCAATTCTGGGGGTGGGTAGGACGTGAGCGGTCCCAGGCTCTGACTCTGTCCCAGCCTCCACTAAATTCACCCAATGTGCCGTCAGGGAGATGTAGTGGCCCTGCCCGCCTGTGCTTGTCCACGTGTCCGTAGTTAAGTGGACCTTGCCACTAACCGCATTGGTGAGGGCGCGTACAATGTTGCGGGAGACGTGGTCGTGCAGGGCTGGGACGGCACATCGGGAAAAGTAGTGGCGACTGGGAACTGAGTAGCGCGGGGCCGCCGCCGCCATCATAGCTTTGAAAGCCTCCGTTTCCACAACCCTATACGGCAGCATCTCAAGGCTGATAAATTTGGCTATGTGGACGGTTAACGATTGAGCGTGCGGGTGCGTGGCGGCGTACTTGCGCTTGCGCTCCAACACTTGCGCTAGCGACGGCTGGACTGTGCGGTGCGAGACATTGGTGGATGGGGCCGAGGACAGCGGAGGTGAGGGTGTGGGTGCAGGCCATGAGATGGTAGTGCCTGTGTCCTGAGAGGGGGGTTGGATCTCAGTGGCAGGTTGGGGCACAGGGGGAGAGGCAGCGGTGCAAACCGGAGGCGGTGAACGGCCTTCGTCCCACCTTGTGGGGTGCTTGGCCATCATATGTCTGCGCATGCTGGTGGTGGTGAGGCTGTTGGTGGTGGCTCCCTGGCTGATCTTGGCGCGACAAAGGTTGCACACCACTGTTCGTCGGTCGTCAGGCGTCTCGGTGAAAAACTGCCAGACCTTAGAGCACCTCGGCCTCTGCAGGGTGGCATGGCGCGAGGGTGTGCTTTGGGAAACAGTTGGTGGATTATTTGGTCTGGCCCTGCCTCTACCCCTGGACACCGCACTGCCTCTTGCAACCTGCCCTGCTGCTGCCCGTGCCTCCCCCTCTGAAGACCTGTCCTGTGTATGCGTTGCACACCAGGTGGGGTCAGTCACCTCATCGTCCTGCTGCTCTTCCTCCGGATCCTCTGTGCGCTCCTCCCTCGGACTTACTGCCCTTACTACTACCTCACTGCAAGACAACTGTGTCTCATCGTCATCGTCCTCCTCACCCACTGAAAGGTCTTGAGACAGTTGCCGGAAGTCCCCAGCCTGATCCCCCGGACCCCGGGAACTTTCCAATGGTTGTGCATCAGTGACGATAAACTCATCTGGTGGGAGAGGAACCACTGCTGCCCAATCTGAGCAGGGGCCCGAGAACAGTTCCTGGGAGTCTTCCCGCTCCTGAGCATGTGTCATTGTAGTGGAGTGAGGAGGCTGGGAGGAAGGAGGAGCAGCAGACAGAGGATTCGGATTTGCAGCACTGGACGGCGCAGAACTCTGGGTGGATGATAGCTTGCTCGAAGCACTTTCTGCCATCCACGACAGGACCTGCTCACACTGCTCATTTTCTAATAAAGGTCTCCCGCGTGGACCCATTAATTGGGCGATGAATGTGGGGACGCCAGAAACGTGCCTCTCTCCTAATCGCGCAGCAGTCGGCTGCGACACACCTGGATCAGGAGCTCGGCCTGTGCCCACACCCTCACTTGGGCCTACGCGTCCTCGGCCGCGTCCACGTCCTCTCGGCCTACCCCTACCCCTCAGCATGCTGTATTACCAGTGATTTCCAAGCCAGGAAAGAAATTGGCGCAAGCCTGCAGCCAAAATAGAATTTTTTCCCTTGTTTTTCAAAGGACAAGCCACTCTGCGTGTATTCAATGAATACTACTAAGTTTAATAACTGTGTTGTGGCCCTGCAAATGTGTCAGAGAACTGCAGTGATGCAAAGTTATTGGCTCCAGCAGATCAGGGATTTCCCATGCAGGAAAGATATTGGCGCAAGCCTGCAGCCAAAATAGAATTTTTTCCCTTGTTTTTCAAAGGACAAGCCACACTGCGTGTATTCAATGAATACTACTAAGTTTAATAACTGTGTTGTGGCCCTGCAAATGTGTCAGAGAACTGCAGTGATGCAAAGTTATTGGCTCCAGCAGATCAGGGATTTCCCATGCAGGAAAAAAATTGGCGCAAGCCTGCAGTAAAACGTAGCTGGCTGCGTCAGATTTTTTTTAACGTTCTGCACGCAGCACACACGTACCCAGAGCCCTGAGGACTGTCAGAGGCAGGCGAAATAGAATTTTTTTCCCTTGTTTTTCAAAGGACAAGCCACACTGCGTGTATTCAATGAATACTACTAAGTTTAATAACTGTGTTGTGGCCCTGCAAATGTGTCAGAGAACTGCAGTGATGCAAAGTTATTGCCTCCAGCAGATCAGGGATTTCCCATGCAGGAAAAAAATTGGCGCAAGCCTGCTGTAAAACGTAGCTGGCTGCGTCAGATTTTTTTTAACGTTCTGCACGCAGCACACACATACCCAGAGCCCTGAGGACTGTCAGAGGCAGGCGAAATAGAATGTTTTTCAAAGGACAAGCCACAGTGCGTGTATTCAATGAATACTACTAAGTTTAATAACTGTGTTGTGGCCCTGTAAATGTGTCAGAGAACTGCAGTGATGCAAAGTTATTGGCTCCAGCAGATCAGGGATTTCCCATGCAGAAAAGAAATTGGCGCAAGCCTGCAGCCAAAATAGAATTTTTTCCCTTGTTTTTCAAAGGACAAGCCACACTGCGTGTATTCAATGAATACTACTAAGTTTAATAACTGTGTTGTGGCCCTGCAAATGTGTCAGAGAACTGCAGTGATGCAAAGTTATTGGCTCCAGCAGATCAGGGATTTCCCATGCAGGAAAAAAATTGGCGCAAGCCTGCAGTAAAACGTAGCTGGCTGCGTCAGATTTTTTTTAACGTTCTGCACGCAGCACACACGTACCCAGAGCCCTGAGGACTGTCAGAGGCAGGCGAAATAGAATTTTTTCCCTTGTTTTTCAAAGGACAAGCCACACTGCGTGTATTCAATGAATACTACTAAGTTTAATAACTGTGTTGTGGCCCTGCAAATGTGTCAGAGAACTGCAGTGATGCAAAGTTATTGGCTCCAGCAGATCAGGGATTTCCCATGCAGGAAAAAAATTGGCGCAAGCCTGCAGTAAAACGTAGCTGGCTGCGTCAGATTTTTTTTAACGTTCTGCACGCAGCACACACGTACCCAGAGCCCTGAGGACTGTCAGAGGCAGGCGAAATAGAATTTTTTTCCCTTGTTTTTCAAAGGACAAGCCACACTGCGTGTATTCAATGAATACTACTAAGTTTAATAACTGTGTTGTGGCCCTGCAAATGTGTCAGAGAACTGCAGTGATGCAAAGTTATTGCCTCCAGCAGATCAGGGATTTCCCATGCAGGAAAAAAATTGGCGCAAGCCTGCAGTAAAACGTAGCTGGCTGCGTCAGATTTTTTTTAACGTTCTGCACGCAGCACACACATACCCAGAGCCCTGAGGACTGTCAGAGGCAGGCGAAATAGAATGTTTTTCAAAGGACAAGCCACAGTGCGTGTATTCAATGAATACTACTAAGTTTAATAACTGTGTTGTGGCCCTGCAAATGTGTCAGAGAACTGCAGTGATGCAAAGTTATTGGCTCCAGCAGATCAGGGATTTCCCATGCAGGAAAGAAATTGGCGCAAGCCTGCAGCCAAAATAGAATTTTTTCCCTTGTTTTTCAAAGGACAAGCCACACTGCGTGTATTCAATGAATACTACTAAGTTTAATAACTGTGTTGTGGCCCTGCAAATGTGTCAGAGAACTGCAGTGATGCAAAGTTATTGGCTCCAGCAGATCAGGGATTTCCCATGCAGGAAAAAAATTGGCGCAAGCCTGCAGTAAAACGTAGCTGGCTGCGTCAGATTTTTTTTAACGTTCTGCACGCAGCACACACGTACCCAGAGCCCTGAGGACTGTCAGAGGCAGGCGAAATAGAATTTTTTCCCTTGTTTTTCAAAGGACAAGCCACACTGCGTGTATTCAATGAATACTACTAAGTTTAATAACTGTGTTGTGGCCCTGCAAATGTGTCAGAGAACTGCAGTGATGCAAAGTTATTGGCTCCAGCAGATCAGGGATTTCCCATGCAGGAAAGAAATTGGCGCAAGCCTGCAGCCAAAATAGAATTTTTTCCCTTGTTTTTCAAAGGACAAGCCACACTGCGTGTATTCAATGAATACTACTAAGTTTAATAACTGTGTTGTGGCCCTGCAAATGTGTCAGAGAACTGCAGTGATGCAAAGTTATTGGCTCCAGCAGATCAGGGATTTCCCATGCAGGAAAAAAATTGGCGCAAGCCTGCAGTAAAACGTAGCTGGCTGCGTCAGATTTTTTTTAACGTTCTGCACGCAGCACACACGTACCCAGAGCCCTGAGGACTGTCAGAGGCATGCGAAATAGAATTTTTTCCCTTGTTTTTCAAAGGACAAGCCACACTGCGTCTATTCAATGAATAATGTATGTCTTCTGGCCCTGCCTACACAATTCTATCCCTGTAGTATTAATGCCGGGTGCAATGGTCTGCACAGCCGGTTTGGAGAAGAAAAAAAAAATATGCAACACTGCTAACAGCAGCCTGGACAGTACTGCACACGGATAGATGTGGCCCTAGAAAGGACCGTTGGGGTTCTTGAAGCCTACACTCACTGCTAACACTCTCCCTGCCTAACCACCACTTCTGTCCCTATTGCAGGGCGCAATGCTCTGCAGATCCAATTTTGAAAAAAGAAAAAAAATACAGTGCTAACACAGTACTGAACACTATTAGATGTGGCCCTGAGAAGGACCGTTGGGGTTCTTGAAGCCTACACTAACTCCTAACGCTCTCCCTACAGCAGCTCCAGCACGATACCACTGTCCCTCAGCTAACTCACAAGGCATCTGAGCCGAGCCGCGGGAGGGGCCGATTTTTATACTCGGGTGACATCTGATCGCCCCAGCCACTCACAGCAGGGGGGTGGTATAGGGCTTGAACGTCACAGGGGGAAGTTGTAATGCCTTCCCTGTCTTTCAATTGGCCAGAAAAGCGCGCTAACGTCTCAGAGAGGAAACTGAAAGTAACCGGAACACCGCGTGGTACTCGTTATGAGTAACGAGCATCCCGAACACCCTAATATTCGCACGAATATCAAGCTCGGACGAGTACGTTCGCTCATTTCTAACCTTTAGGCCTTGGTAAGAACAGGCGATTTGGGCATACGCATGCAATCCGCGCATATATAGACCCAATGCTTCGCAATGGGATCGGTCACATGTCCGCTTTTTATGCTGATGTGCGATAAATTATAGGACACAACGATTCGCAGATCGCGCCTATCTGTGTTCTGTGATTCCTTGTGTTCTATATATGCGCTCAATGGGGCAGCAGCGCCGACCCCATTGAGAACATATACTATAAAGATCGTTCTCCTCTGCCACAGCTGTAACAGCTGTGGCAGGGAAGAACGATGTTCGCTCATTGAATTCAATGGAGCCGGCAGCTATTGAATGACAGCTGAGAGCTGCCTCTGATTGGTCCCTGCGCTCAGCCAATCAGAGGCAGCACTCACTCATCCATTCATTAATTCATGAATGGGTGAGTGAGAGCTGCCTCTGATTGGTGAGGGCTGTGAGCAATCAGAGGCAGCCCATTCAGCAGGCTGGGATTTTAAATCCCCGGCTGCTGAATACTACTCAGAGCAGTTCAGGAGAACTGCCGGCTGGACGTGGCTGAACTCCGTCTGCAGGGAAAAGGTGAGTAAACTTTTTTTTTATTTTTACATATTTTAGGATGGTTTTCAGGGAAGGGCTTATATTTTTAAGCCCTTCCTGAAAATTCATCCCACGCTCGCTGGCAGCCCATTGCTTTCAGTGGAGCCGGCTGTATTACCGGCTCCATTGAATTCAATGGGCGAACATCGTGGCAGAGGATAGCGGGCAGTGCGGGGCGGTTTCACTGAAAACGCTGCTAGGTGCAGCTTTTTCAGCAAATCATCGGCCCCGGTCACACGATTTGCGGATGCGCATCTGTTATGCGATCCGCAAATCGCGGGAAAAAATGCCCGTGTGACCGAGGCCTTAGTCATTAGACTATTGTATTTTGACTTGGCTATAGGTTTAGGTTCCTTCATTCCTCTCTATGAAGACAATGCGTAACAAATGTGGTAACATTTTGTGGGCCTTTGCTTTGCCTACAAAAAGGACTATTTTGTTAGATCTGATCCTGCCACCAAGTAGAGGTCACCTCTGTAATTATGGTACCTGGTGTTCATTCATCCTGAATACATACGATACGCTCCCCAACCAGTGAAAACCACGTTTTCAATTGAATTGTATATTGAACCATCAAGGTGTTTAGTCATTTTTATGAGAACCATTAACAAATATGTTTTTTTTTCTTTTAGAATTCATTTCCTAAGGAAATTCAAAAGATGAATTTTACGTCTTAGAAATCAATACGCTGTTTACAACATTACTTTGATTATTTATGGATGTGCTTGCCAGTCAAGCTCAACAAGGAAAATCTTAGAATAAATAAAAAAATATCAGAAAGAAATAACTTGGCCATAAAATAGCAGAAGGCAATCTGTACCGTGTTTATGCATTTGTGTTCTAATGTTATGCTAAAACATAGCGACAAACATCAACGGCTGCATTTGGGTTCCTTTCATGAACTTTCATTTCAAAGGATTTCAATAATACTAAAACAACATGATGTTTGTGCTGCAATGAGGAATAATACGTTTGTTCAAGTTACACAGATATTGCTATAATAGTACTACCAAACATCCATACAAGAAAATAATGGTATAGTAAGACATTATATCCTATACAATATTGATATACACCAGTGTTCCCCACCTTCAGTCCTCAGGGACCGCCAACAGGTCATGTTTTCAGGATTTCCTCAGTGTTGCACAGGTGATGAAATTATTGTTGGTCCTCAAACATTGCCACAGGTGTTCTTACTATAGGATATCCTGAAAACATGACCTGTTGGGGGTCCCTGAGGACTGGAGTTGGGAAGCACTGATATGCACAGTGTATTTCACATTTCTAACATATACATTAAAAGTCCTCTAACATAAAGTCTTAGACAAAAACCTTAGGATTTAGAATCTACATTAATCTATCATTAGATATAGAAACTTTCCTGACAGTCTGACACTTTTAGCTTTCAAACCTGTATGAGTTTTTAGGCTATCAATGTAAATGTTTCCATTTATTCTCAACAAACAGAACTCTTAAAATTGTGAGGAACTAAAACTTAACATATGATGTTCTACATCTCCTGAAACTGGATGTGAGGAAAGTGCAAACATGAAAAAATATGCTGTTCCTGTGAATAAGGAAAGTTACTGTCTGAGAGAAAGCTCGTATTATCTTTTTGTACGGCTCATCTCAGATTCCCATAATGAAAATGGTCATCACGCATATGTTTCTGTGGTTTCCTCTAATATTAAAATATGTAGCAGGCTAGGCTTTTCCATACAGCAAGAAAAAGTATCAAGGACTAAATCTGACACACTTATGGCAAAACCACACTTTTTCACAAATATCCACCCAGTAGAAGTCTTCAAACACTGCTTCATACATCTGGATGTTTTTTTAGACTCTTTACATTTGCACTGGATGCTCTATTAGGAGCCTGCATCATAGATTTCATAATTTTTTACAAGAAAAATACCTTTTCCTCCATAAAAATGACAGACATTGCTATTGTAAGTCAATGGGGTCCATCAGCCGGTGCCAATGTTTCTTGTGTGACGGATCCGGCACTGCTTGGTGGTTTCCATTTAAGACGGAAACCCACTGCAGATATGAACAGAGCTTTACAAAATATATTACTAACTGCATGGCCAAATGTGGTGTGAATGGAACCTAAAAGAATCATAAAACAGTCATACTTGCTGGTGATAGTGTGATGGGAGAACTTGACTATCTCAAGTCTTGATAACATGCCAATTTTGAAGGAACCATTAGCTCTGCCCAAAAAAAGATGTTGCACCAATCTATGAAATGAGCAGCTCAACAACAATTTCCTTAAAGTATATCAAATAAGCATCTGCAATGCTTTCATTTGCGTTTTCAAAGAATTGTATTATATTCTTCTCACATGCCCATATAATACAGCCTGACTGCAGTTTTCCAGCTTATAAGAGCTAAAATATTGCACATATTGTAGAATAAAAGCATGTTATATTTAATAACAAGATACCGTTAGACTACAAGTTCTCAGCAGGTAGCATAACCTTCTTGACATATTAAGACTTCTAAAGAATTTATTTGAAAGTCTATTCTATATTTTACTGTATGCTACCCTATATACTATATAGGAAGAAAGAAAAACCTTATGTCGTATAATGTACCTGCTATCCAAGATTTTTCAAAGTCTTCCAGGTAGAACATTTATAGTATCACCCTTTGTACTGTGGACGCCTAAGAAATCCTATTTTAAAATAAAAGAAAAGCCTACAATTGAAGATGTTCCTAAAGCTGGTCTTTAATGTTTCAATGGAACGAATATCTTTATATAACCAGAGGAATATTATTACACCCTACATGTAGCACATTGCTTTTATGAGCAGTGCATGCAGGAAATTAAATCGAGACACAGGACCAGGGATCTCAGGAATATAGTATTAACATCTTTTTTTTATAGAGGTCTGATATTTCTCTGTGCATACAGCAGTTTAAATGTGATATATAAGGTTACATTCTAAATATTTGAAAGCAGCAGGAAGAAGGAAATCATGTTGGTTTTGTGAAGTGTGAATGAAGCACTTGTATGACCCATATAAGCAATATTTCAAGGCAAATATAAAGGAACAGCCAATTATCTGGACATCACAGACAGAACAGCCCCAGCTGTACTTCAAGCAAGTCATTACAGCTAATCCAGTGTGAGCAGGTAATTATTCCCCATTATACCGGGAGAAATAAGCATGAATAGCTCATCTAGTTTTATTTCCTCCAGGAGTTAATAATTAAAAGGGTGTACATTTAACCAAGAATATTTCAAAATGAAAATGTGGTCTTCATTATAAGACGCAGGCTGGCTGCACACAACCGGGTCAGACTCCGCATGCAGGTGCCCGAACCAGAATCTGACTCCATGCCCAGCCAGCATCTACGCATACCTGCTTTTTATCTTCTCTTCCTGTACTGCGGATGGTCTGGACAGCTCACCGTCGGACATGCTCAGTACAGCTTTTTTTAAAAAATAAAAATGTTTTTTCCTGCGTTGTTGCTAGGCGATAACGAGGAATCCACAATCTTTCCGCTATGTCAATGGCGGGTGGGCCACTGGTCGGACGGCTTCCATTGACTTCAACGGAAGCCGTCTTTGCTGAATCTGCACAAAAATAGAGCATTCTGCGATTTTTCCTCCGCTAGCGGAGGAAAAATCGCAATTGATTTCAGCTCATGTAAAAGGAAAAAGCATTTTACATAGCATGCTGTGGGCGGTATTTGCTGTGTAATTGCCCGCTCCAGATTCCGCAATGCAAATCCACCTATGTGCAGTCAGCCTAAAGGAGTACCCGCACTTTAACTTCGGAGCATTTCTACTCTTCCAACCATTTTTGTCACCTTCTGGCAGCTGAGCATAGTCCCATATAGCACTCATAGTACCGAAAATGGCCGACAGAGTAATGATGCTCTAAAGCGAAAGTGCAGGTATTCTTTAACCATCCTTTAACTATCCTGACTCATCTTCTGTGATATGGCCAGTGTCACAGCCTATACAGAGGCAAATACTATGGATACTATACTATACTATTGATGTAGGTATTATTAATCCTGCTATATGGTGCTATATGGTGCCACATGCATGGAAATCACATGCGAATGCTACAAAAATTACCCTATTCAAATGTATGGGAGTGATTTTGAATCACAGAAATTTCACAAATAGGGCTCATTCATTTGACTGGGTGTATGCATACAGGCTTTTTTTTTAACCGATAGTCCCAGCAAAAATAAATCGCAGCATGTCCTAGTCTTGTCTAATAATAATTGGACAAGTATAGCACATACCAACATATGGTGCTCAGTGTGACTGTTCTCAATAAGAGAAACCAAGTAATCTTATAGATATGATACCTTTTATTGGCTAACAAAGATACGTGATGTTACAGCAAGCATTGGGATCTTCTATGGACCCTTTATCAGGCTGAATTTAACTGATGGGGCTCATTATATATATATATATATATATATATATATATATATATACGTACGTACGTACGTACAAATGCAGAGATGACACCCCTCTAGATCTAAATACAAATGTTCACACTCAGACATTTTAAACTGATTTGTAATTAAAACAATACCAGACAAGCTGTGCAGAGAAATAAATACTCAATCAGTCCACTGAGCTAAGGAATGTGACAGTTTTATGATGTGTGTTATCTCTCCTTTAAACCTGCACATAAAAGGAAATGGAACAATACCTCTGCAGTGCCACCTATTGTATGGCAACATTCCTACAAATCAATTTCTGGATTCTTATTAAGTTTTTCAAAAAAACCTTTCATATTTTTCACTTATGCAAGGACCCCACTTCAAGGTTCATTCCATTCTTGAGGGTATCAAAAATGACCATAAATTTATACTCTTAAATTCTTCTGTGATGCTGTGACTTGAAGTTGCCCTTCAGTATGATAACTCTCATCTGCTCTACGCTGTGTCCCTGACCACAAAATTGTTTTGCCATAGGTAATTCTGTCATTTTCTTTTCTAATTGAGTGGCCATGAGATCTCATCCTGGCTCTCAGTTTTCGTCCTGTTTCCCCAATATGTTCCCTGTTTCCCTGTGATGTTCATCACATTGGACAGCACACGCCTGGGATGTCTGAGTTGCTCCCTAGAATCCCGGGCGCAATTTTTAAAACGCCCGTGTGCAACTAACCTAAAAGATGTTAAAATGTTGATGTTAAGATGTCCAGAATTTCATCGCGTCCATATTTGTTAGCTTTACAAGGCAGACATGGTTGAATAAAATATTTAACAATGTGACATTAGAGAACAACTCAGGAATTTATATTTAGCGCTGATTTATATATGCTGTATATCATTTTCTATCCTGGAAGAATATCTTTTACTAAAGCAGCAATCATAAGCTTCCTTGTTTACAAGAACTACGTTGCAACTCTCCCTGCCAAGAAAAAAATAAGAAATCAATTCTGTATCACTTCTAATTTGTGATAAAGCTTCTTGATTCCCTTATTTGTGGTATCTGATTTTAAATGGAATCCTTTCTCTGCTTTAATGACTGTAAATCACTTGGTGCGCTCAGTTTGATAGATCCCAGTTGTTTTTTTTTACCAGAAGTGTCCTCAGACTTGTATGCTAAGTCTCAGGCACATTTTATATTTATTTATTCTTTTCTTCTTTTTTATCATAATACTTTACATATCAACAGAAAATTATTTTCTTGTATGAAGTAATTACTGGAATGCCGGACAAGTAATGTGTACCAAGTTGTCAGTGGTGAAAGCAAAATGTTTGTAAATGTCAAAAAGCTTATAAAAAAGGAAACAAAAGAAACTGAAAACCTTTACATAGTAACATAGTTCGTAAGGCTGAATGAAGACAATGTCCATCTAGTCCAGCCTGTTTATCCTCCTGTTTTGTTGATCCAGAGGAAGACAAAAAACCCCAAGTCAGAAGCCAATTAGCCCTTTTGGGGAAAAAATTCCTTCCCAACTCCCTAATGGCAATCAGACTGTTCCCTGGATCAACCCCTAATAGTTCCTACCTGTCTGTAAACCTGGATTAACGATTAACCTAAGATTTATATACTATAATGTCCTTCCTCTCCAAATAGACATCAAGTCCCCTTTTAAACTCCTCTATGGATTTTGCCATCACTACTTCCGCAGTAAACGAATTATTGGGGACATTTATTAAGACTGGCTTTCAAACGCCTATCTTAATATGATCCCCACAGGTGTAAGATATGCCTAATGTAAGAGATGCGCTTCTTTATACATTAGGGGTTTCTCATGCCATCTGTAGGCTGAATAAGAGATCTTCGCCAGCTACAAGCTGGTGTAGATTTCAGGATTAATTTACACCAGATTCTGCTGTAAATTGTATTTAAACTTGTTGGACCTTGGCAGCCAGGCCCCTTCCCATACACCTGGCATGAGTGGTGTAAATTTAAAAAAGTCACACAATTCTTGCACAATTAGGGTTTAGGCCAAAGTTTGAGACTTCTTTTCACTACTTTTGCAATAATAATTTGACCCATTTGTGTGTATAATTGTAGCAAATATCAATACAAAATGTATTTTCCCAGTCTAAGAAACTTTTAACTGATTCTTATCTTTATTTGAAGTGTATCGATACAAAATTTAGCAGGTGACATAAACAGTCCACTTCCTAGGCCCTTTATCACATATATAAATATAGTACAAATAATATATGAAGCAGAGAAGGTCTGAACTTATTTGTGGATATTCTTGCACATTGCTTTATCATGTTAGTGAGCTTCAGAGGTTTGATACCGATCAAAGAAAACTATCATTGACTATCACATAGCTATGTCTATATTTTGATTGGTGATATGTTGCAAGGGCTCTATTCCATGCTGTTAGGACATTGTCCCTTAGCCCCTTAAGGGCATGGCCTATTTTGGGCTTGAGGACGCAACGACTTATGATCTTGCGCTATCCTCAGAACGTAAGTTTACGCCCTGTTGCGGGAAGTGCCCCCCTGCCAGGACATAAACTTATGCCCTGAAGCAGTAAGGAGTTAAATATATGTTTAGCTTGGACTCATCTATGTACCTTAAACAGTGAAAGCTTGCAATTCTTGTTCAGGCAAAGCTTTTTTTTTACAGTAACATAACCATCTAGTCTGATATATACCAGACAATAATTGAGGTTGTCCTTTCTAACCCAAGCAGATGCCTTCTTTTACCAAAAAAAGAAGCTTAATGCCTGCTTGAGCAAATAAGGTGTTTGCAATCACAGAGGTTGAGATGCTGTCAAGAGAAATCAAACTGTTTGCACCCATTTATTTTATGTCCCTGAGGCCAGACAATATCATCATCAGCTTTTCTGAAATCTCATATGTCAGTCAAGATGGATTGGCCAGGATCTGGGTGCAGACAGCTTGACTTCTTTTGGCAGTGTCTTCTCCTCCTTGACTGCAAACAGATCATTTGCATATGGCACAAGCAGGCATTAAGTTCTTTTTTGGCAAAATGAGGCATGTAATTTGGATACAAAAAAAGTTTAATACTGTGTTAGCCAGTAGAACAAGGTGTGATTTTTCCTAGTAAGAGAAACCAAGTAATCTTATAGATATGATACAAGTCATAAGATTCATCCTCACACACAGTTATTTCTCCTTTGGCAAAGAGATATTCCTGCAACTCACTGGAACTGCCATGGGCAGTAAAATGGCACCACAATATGCCAAACTTTTCATGGCAAAACTGGAGAGCGACTTTCTGGCCTCCTGCTCCAGCAAACCATTGGCCTACTTTATAATCATGGGGACCAACACCGAACAAGAACTAATAAAATTCCATGAAAGATGCAACACATTTCACACCACCATAAACCTGATATTAAGCTATTCATATACAGAAATCAACTTTTTGGACACCGCCATAAAAATTTCAAACAACTCAATACTGACATCCCTATACTGAAAGTCAATTACTCGGCCCACATATCTCAGATAGGACAGTTTCTATTCTAAACGCATAAAAAAGTCCAGGCCATTAGATATAACTGGATCTGCTCCAACGTAACAGACAGAGAGGAACATTTATACCATCTTCAAAGGATATTTTTAAATCAGGGTTACTCTCCCACCTCAGTTGATGACCAAATAACCATAGCCACCAGAATATGCAGAAATCAACTGCTCCAATACACAGAGAAGGAAGAAAATGGTCATGTACCTCTAGTAATGACCTACAATTCACAGCTAGGGGCACTAAGGAAAACCACAAAGAAACTCCATCATAACCTTCACAAGGATGACACCTAAAAACCATATTCCTGGACCCTCCCCTTCTGTGTTACAGGGAGCCTTCAAATTTGAGGAACCTTATAATGAGGAGTGCATTGCCCTCTGACACACAAAAAGAAGCTTATCCCTGCAGTGTAAGGAGCTGCAAGACATGCTCACATATATGGACCATGGACAGGATACAAAGACCCAACACACTGCAGGACTATAAGATCCCTGGGACATTCACATGTTCCATGTCCGATGTTGTGCACCTGATCATGTGCAGTAAATGTCCTATTGGGGCCCTTTATGTTGGAGAAACAGGACAAAAACTGAAAGCCAGGATGAGATCATATCACCACATGATTAAAGAGAGAAAGACAGAATTACCTGTGGAAAAGCATTTTTCTATTCACGGGCACAACATACAACATATAAAAGTTATTATACTTAAAGGTCATTTTCAGACCCAATGTCACAAAATGACAAAACCAAGAGCAGAGGTAATATGTTAACCTGGTGGTGACCCCCTAAAATTAATTTAGAGACTATAAACTTTCACATTCCTTGTCACTGGACTAATTATTTACTGTTATGCTCATCCCTCCCTGTATGTATCTAAGTGCTAATAATCACAAAACATCTGTGCCTTCTTATCCTGTCTCTGGTATTTATCTAAGTGCAAATTAAGTTCACCATGTCTATGCCCTACCATGTAATCATGTGTATATGTCTTAATATAAATACATCTTTAGGTTTGTTCCATTATGCCTGAGGAAGGACCCTGAGAGGTTCAAAAGCTCACTATTACATCATGTATTTTTGTTAGCCATTAAGTGGTATCATATCTACAAGATTACTTGGTTTCTCTTACTAAGAACAATCACTATTTGGATACAATGGACACCTTCAGAAAGTGACACTACGGTTAGATAGTGGTTGCAGTTTTGGGAGCAAAAAGGTTCACATTATTTAGTTTGCAGATATTCCGTGCTTTGGTGTAGACTAGAGATAAGAGAACGTGCTCGTTTAGGACAATTACTCGATCGAGCATTGCTTTTTTCAAGTAACTGCCTACTCGTGCGAAAAGATTCGGGGGTGGGGGCGGTGGGGTGGAGTGGGGGATAGCAGGGGGGAACAGGGGGGAGCTCTTTCTCTCTCTCTTTCCCCTCCACTGCCCCCGCTTACCCCTGGCACCCCCCGAATCTTTTCGCCCGATTAGGCAGTTACTCGAAAAAAGCGGTGCTCGATCGAGTAATTGCTCTAAACGAGCACGTTCGCTCATCTCTAGTGTAGACTCACATAATACTGCAAAACAAGGGCCAAATCAAACATTTATGGAATATGACAGATATCCTGGATTAGTTGTATAAATAGTTAGAATTGATAATTGTGCTTTATAAAGAAAACCTTGAATAGTGATCGTATAGAAGGACGTTTGGATAACTGTATATTGCTAAAAGCATCTCTGGACCAAATTCGGAATGTCACTTTCCAATGAACTCTGAAAAACAATCCATTTTTGCATTTGTTCTGCTGCTGTACATGTGGAATTGTGTATTATAATTGCTATAAAATGAATGTGAAATTTTTAGACAGAAATTCATCAAAAGCTGACCCGTAATACTAGTGTAACATTTTTTCCTACAGCTTTTTCTTTATTTATGTGTATTGATGAATAAACACATTACTACAATTCATGCTTGGTATAAAGGGTTTTCTATGGTAACAATAAAAACAGTAAATAGAAGCAGTAAGTAAAAAAAAACACCTGCTTTGTAAAGTTGATTTTCTAGATTTATTTCAACATAGGGAATAGTATTGATCCAACTAAAAGTAAACAAACAGATCTAAGATAATACATACATGAAATGTAAAATGAAGGGAACTACCATTAGAAAGGTTCTTTTCAATGGAATTTTACTTTATAGACTAAGAAGTCAATCTTTCTTCAATATAGTTGCTCACCCTTGAAATAAGAGAAAGCAAATTGAAGATCATAATTCCATCATTAAGCATGGTGGTTCCTCATTAATGATGATTAACAATCACTGTCTTGTTTCATTACCCCACATAAATCTGCTCTCCGGTTGCCTTCTCATACTTAAGAACATCTACTGAATTCTCAATAGATGTTGTGACACTAAACTAACCCTGCAATAGTTGTGGACATTGTCAAGTCATCATTCTTGCAGCACATTCAATCTTCACTTTGCAATACTATGACCCAGACAAGGTCTCATTGTCTAAAGCCAAGGCTATAAAGCAAATCACTTCTTAGATCATTGATGCAGAACATGCACTGACATTTTGTTAGGTGAGTGGCTTGGAAAATAAAAGCTGATTTGTAGTATGTAACATACACAAATGTTAATAACTGAAATGTATTGAAATATACAATATATGAATAAGCATTTAATTAACTTGTACATATGCCAAATTAATAAGTTGTCAAAAACTTCTACATTTAGCATATTATGGAATTGGCCATTGGTATTTTAATTGGTAGAAGCACAATATAATTTAGTTGGTAATATACATATTATCTTGTCCAATATACATGTACAAAAAGTATACAGTATATACAAATTTAGAAACGTTTAACTAGACTCTGAACGCATCAAGGTAACTTTCTCTACCATAGCTTGTTTAGCCTTACAATTACTTTACAATGGTTTTTGTTATGTTAAGATAACAATAGTTTTTCAATGGCTTACGTTAAGCAGAAAGTTATAAAGCTCAAGTTAAACATTGCTACATCTATCCATGTCTTGGAATTGGTTAATTGTCCCAAAGTTTGGTTGGAAATTTTTAAAATGTGTGTTTACTATATTTATGAATGTATATTAATTGGAGCTTAGTGCACATGATTCTATTACTGAGTTCAATCTAAGCTACTAAGCCTCCTCTAGAAGAAGTTGCTTCCTTTAAATGTATGTCATCATGTGTTAAGCAAAAGAAATTTCTGGGAGCTGTGCTTCCTCCAGTAATGAATAAAAGCTAAAGTATCCAAACCACAAAGTTATTTCCATTTGAACCACTCATACATATACTGTAGTTATATTTAAGGGATACTGTAGTGGTGATATCTTAGAAGGTAGGGCAAGGTTTTTGAACTGGGATATGTCATGGGGTTCATCTAGGAGATTTTGTCCATCCATATTTGGGTGATGGTGAGGTTGAGGGTGATCAATGAGTGGAACAGGTTACCACGGGAGGTGGTGAGTTCTCATTCAATGGAAGTGTTCAAACAAAGGCTGGACAAATATCTTTCTGGGATGATTTAGTAAATCCTGCACTGAGCAGGGGGTTGGACCCAATGACCCTGGAGGTCCCTTCCAACTCTACCATTCTATGAATTGGGGATTATTTCATTCAGGAAAACTTAGAGTATTTAATATAATGTTTTGTATGGGCCAATTTTCAACTATTTAAAAAAATGTTACCAGCACAAAGAAAAAGTAGAAATTGTAATGTGAACATTTGCTAAGTAAACTGTGAATTATGGCTAAATATGTGCCAGATTTACTATGCCTTCTGGACACTTTCTTCTGCATTATTAGATAGTTATGAAAATGTCTAGCAAACAGGACACAAATAAGAAGAGTCCTAAAATTCACCATCTTTATGAATGGTGTACAGCATGATTTTGGTGCAGAACTTTGTCTAAAGTAAATCAACCAAAAGGTGGCATAAAGAAGAAAAATTATGTTAAGGTCCCTTTACATGGGACAATTGTTGACCAGTGCTTTTAAACAGGAATGATAATCGTACTGTAAATGGTGACACAGCGGGACAGGACTCGTTTTGTTGATAAGGCCTGACAGTTGCATGGTTTTTAGGTGAGCTAAAAACCAAGGTACTTCAACAAATGAGCAATTTGTCGTTCAGTGCCCTGTCGACGGTTGCTCTTACATGGGACGAGTACCGCTGGAATTTACTGTTTCCAGCAAAAATTCGGGCCATAATCACCCTGTGTAAAGGTACCTTAAAATGTCTAGCAAGATGTCTGTCACAAATTCTGAGCCTCTATGATAAATTTGCCTGTCTTGTCTAGTTTTAAGCTGTCTAAATTTAAGACAGTGATAACTAGAGATGAGTGAGCACCCAAATGCTCGGGTCCGCGTTATTCGAGTCGAGTTTTTCGTAAAATTTGAGATCTCTACTCGAGTAATGATCCCCATTGACTACCATTGGGCCTCGAGCATTTTTGTATGTGGGACGCCGGGTGCCAAGGGTTATTTTTTTTTCTTCTTAGGTTCGTCTCTCTCTCTCTCTCTCGCTCTCTCTCTCCAGCCAGACAGACAAAAAATTTGGTGGGGAGGGGCCAAAACAGGCACGTAACAGCGGGGAGGAGCCAAAAACTGGGGTCGGGTCGAACACGGCTTGATGCTCGGTCGAGTAACGACCACCATCGAGTACGCTAATACTCGAATGAGCATCAAGCGCGGCAGAGTATGTTCGCTCAACTCTAGTGATAACAAATTTCCTTCCATTTGTAGGGGTAGCTTTAAATACAAATATAGCATATTCCAGATTCACATATTTAATGGTGTTTTATGACAGCCACAGTTGGTGCCTTGTCAATAGAAATGGAAGATGTCAGCTATAACTTTTTTCAGGCAGGAAAAAATTTGAAATGAGCTGAGAGTGGTATAAAAACATAGAAGATAGTATCCTGCCTGACCCCATCCCTAGCAAGTGGAGAGCAGCAGGGGTCCAGGCATTGCCAGAATGGAAGCCAAAAGTATGACTACTTTTATATTTTTCCACTGCACTCAGCTTGAAAAATATTTTTCTGCTAGCATAAATTCTTTAAGCTTAATATTTATATATATTGTACTTGATGCGATGTGAAATGCCCATTACTATCCAAAATGTCTACAAACATGCTTGCGGTAAATTCAGTTTTGATTTTCCTCTTAAGCATATTCTTTTAGCAGAAGCATACATAAGACTGTTAGGTTTTAATTATAGCAGTTATGTTTACTGCTAGATCTATGAATATATATGCGCAAGAATATAATCAGCTGTTGTTTTGTAAAAGTATAATTCATTAATAGCTACCTGGAGCAATATAAAGCGTAAAACTCATCTTGTTAATGATAACTTGCTGAAGCAGGAAATTATTCTGAATTTACAACAGAAATGAGACTTAGTCACTGCTAAAGATGTTAGGTCATAAAAAGCATAGTGTCATCTGCAAAAGTTCTGCATGGTAGATTATTTAGATGGAAGCTTTTATAGTAAAAAAAAAACAACTAAAAATAATTCATAACTGTTGGAGTAGATGTAGTCTAAGTCCTTTCACACAGGATAGGATAGGTGGCATAACGCCCCGAAAGCCACAGTAAATCCCACTACAAAATCTGCAGGCTATATGTGGATTTTGATGCGCTATTGCAAATGGCTTAAAACTTGCCTGCAAATCCACCTCAAAATTTTTTTACCTATCCTTTATTGGATGGGTAGGAAAAATGTAATTAGAGCTATAATCCTCCATAAAGTAATATACACTTTTTGTCAAAAAATATTAAGTACCTAGAAGGAGTTGTCATTTTGCTTCAAAACGCAGCTTGCAGTTACATCTAAGACAGATATTGAAAAAATTAGAGTTTTGGTGTGATTAGATGAATGGTCTTGCCACCTAAGACCTTCCCGGTCACCAGGTTTATCACCAATAGAACATGTATGGGACCATCTGGGACGCTAACTTTGACAGCCTGCAAGTTTGCAAGATTTAGAGTCTTAGTTACAGCAAGTGTGGAGCGATATGCTGCATGATACCATGTGCAACCTGTATGCCTCCATGTATGCCTGTCTGTGTCACATCTTGTATAGAAGCCCTAACAGGGTACTAGAGCCTTCCTTCATGTGTTCAGTTCTCTGCAATAAATTTTCCTTTAGCTCTAATATTGTACCACTTACTTTTATCAACATACATACCCCAACGCTCTAGGATGTAAATGTATGTCCTGGAGCGGGAAGGGGTTAAAAGAAAAATGTATTAGCTAAACATAATCCGTATAGCAATGATGCTTCTCCTGAATGTTCACCTTCCCTCTATATCCATAGCTAACAAAAAAATGTACTTCATTTACTCAACACTCAGATCTTTGGAGTGGTATTAAACAAATTCTCCTTCAGTCACTTAATGGCTTCAAAAGGTTGAGCATATCTTCCTTATAAAGGACCACAAATTTCAAAAAGTTTGGCGTTCCTGGATAACTTTTCGTAAGAGTTGGATGTTGGATGTCGTAAGAGTTGGATGTTGGATGTCGTAAGAGTTGGATGTTCCCAACAGTGTTGGGAAGAAATTTCTGAACAATAACTGAATGCGTGGATTGTGTAAAGCTGTTATAGCTAATGTACATCAGCATTATGGGATTCAGTTTTTATGCTCTGTTTGGGCAGCAGGAAAATGGGACTTCTAGCTGAACGACTCCAGCCTATGATGGAACTGCCCCCCCCCCCCCCCCATTGACTATAATAAAAGTCCGTTTGGCCGTGCTGGCAGCACTATTTCGTCCTGTTTTCTAGCAGTAATCAGTGATGGAGGTTCCGAACTGAACCTCCCACTCTGATATGAACAAACCTTAATGCAGGTGAAAGGCTCTCTCTTGTAATATAGCATGCCACTGTGTCAGTTGGATACAATCAGGTCCCCTTTTCAGCCTCTAATCTCTTTTCTATCTACTGACTTCAAGCATGGTTACTAAAAATTGTGAATATTTGAAGCAAAAAGTATTTGAAAGTTGCATAATGTTTTAGTAAATATTGAATAAATTGGATTTACATAAAACTAGAAAACCCCTTTAAACCAACCCAAGTAACAATAGAAGCCTCTAAGGTTTGGTTTGTTATAAAAAAAAAGATTGAATTTATCAGTTTTGTTTTGCTTGCAGTTCACTCATTTGCTAGGTTAGACTCTTAAAATGTAACACCAGGCAGTCGGCTGAGTACACCGGCATATTTTTTTCATACTGTGAGTATTGTTGAATTCCGACGTCAATGGAAAGAAAATACATCGACTCTTTCAATTTCAATTCACCAGTGTTATTTATGCAGTGCCGATGAAGAGCAATGCTACACTCAAGTTGTCATCATTATCATATTAATACAAAATAATACGTTTGAGGGGAAGATAAAATTCTAATTAAAAACTCATATTTATGTGGAAAAGGGTAGAGAAATTGTACTTTTTGAAAAATGCATAATAGAGGAAGATTGCCGGGATGTTTTTATTATTTCTGGGGGAGGAGGACGAAGGGAACTTGAGAGCCTGATTTAGTCTTTTATCTCTCCATTCTGTCCCCTGAGCATGTGGAAGAAATAATAGTATCATCAGCTACATTAATAAACATGGGATGGAGTTTTACTGCTTAATTTGCACAATAAAAACAAGTGAAACTTCAGAACCTGAAGCATGTTGGAGTGAGGAACTGAGATATATTGAATGCTAATTCATCAAAATGCTGTATTAGGACTTTGCTAAACCAGGTTATTTTTTTAATGGGTAGAATGGCTTAACTTCTATTGGTCCCTCCTTCAGATACCTTGTAAAAAAAAAGGAATGACTAGATCTTCAAGCCCGTTTCTCACGGTGAGTGTGAAGAGGGAGATGAAATAATGGCCAAGTCCAACAGCTCTTGCTGTTGGGACTTTTTGTCCTACATTGAAAACCAGTAGACATCATTATAAGAGAAAAGTGGAAAATGCCTTGATTTAGATACCAGACTGGACATTTTCACTGGATATGGTTGTTCAATGACTTCTAGACAAGTGTTACATGTGTTAGAGTAATCACTAAATTTAGGTGATACTCAACAGGTATCGTAGCCTTACCAATCAGGTATGCCTAATTATTACGATGCATCGGAGAAGGAATCCCGTGACACTATGTGGTGTCTTGGGCTCTCTTCTTAAGCATGTTTATTGACTATATCTTATTATAGTAAATATGCCGTAGGCTGATCACATGCTCACTTTGCCCCATCAGCATCCAATCAAACTAAAATAAGCATTTTACAATGAATAATAGTAAGTTTATTGTGTGTGCATTAATAGGCATTTCATCAAGAATTCCCTACCAGTAATGTAACAAATAAAGTTTAGAAAATCTATCTTTTTAGAACACTATCTGGGAATAACGCCAGTGTATCTGGGGTATGAGGTACCCTTTGTTTAAAGACAAAGAGCAACTCATTACACCTTGTGCCTTGTGATAAGAAGACACGTGTGCAAGGACATCGTTCACAAGGCATACTATTAGAAATAATATTTAACTACTGCTGACCTACTGCTTTGTGGATAAACAGACTAAATAGCTGAAGGATTTATGTGCTTTTAAACCATTCATTGATTACTTTTAGGCTGGGTTCTCACAGGGCGGATTCTCAGCGGAAATCTTGCGGTTTGGCCGCAGCGAACAAGCGCCAGATTTCCGCCCGGAGAACCGCCGCTGCAAAATCCGCGGCGACTTTGAAGCGGCCCGGCTGCTCGCTCTTCCGCTGCGGCCGGCGCTCCCATAGGGTAGAGCGCAGCCGCAGCAGGAAAAAAAAATTGACATGCTGCGGTCAGCAAATCCGAGCCACAGCGGATTTGCCGTCCCGTGTGGATGAGATTTCTGAAAAATTTCATCCACATGGCTTGCTAATCCCGGGATTAGCGGCCGCATGCGGATTTGCCGCGGTGAAATTCCGCACAAGATTTCTGCGGCAAATCCGCCCCGTGTGAACCCAGCCTTACACATGGTATAATCGCTTATTGAAAAGACTTGTTTCACACAAGGCCTCTTTCACACAAGTGATGCGTTATCGCGTGAAGAGGGCACTGCAGCGGTGGTCAGCAGAATGGCTCTATTTAGTTTAAATAGCTAAAAAGAGCCAGCTGTCTCCTTCAACGTGCGCCGGACCCAAGTAAACTCCCCCTACTCCCTTTTTTTTATGCACCCAAAGCTCCCTGCCATTTTCGTCAAAAGATAGGTCATGGCCTATCTTTTGATGCTGCAAGGAAAAAATTGCCCTCAATTTGGCAATTTTCAGTTGCAGTTTTTTTCTCGTGGCTAAAATTGCCCATGTAAAGGAACGTATTGGAATCCAATGCTTCACATGATCGCAATTTTCTGGCAACATTTTCTCATGGCAAATAGCTGAATAACGTCTTATATTGACTAGGCAAATGTACCAGGTCTGTTTAGACATCATAGATAAGGAAACCTATTTGGCATCAGACTGGAAGCCTATGTTGGATATCTTAGATAATGGTTATTAGTAGTGTTGCTTATCGTGGATGCAAGAATATAGTCTTTTGTCAAAGTTTTCTGGCGGTCTTATTCTTCACACAAAGCCACCGCTGTCATTCTGCAATGTTAGTCTCCAGAAATGAATAAATGAAGGCACGTTTCTGTAGCGTTAGAAAGAAAAACAAATCTTGGACCAGGTTATGGTTGACCTGCTGAGATATTTTGTTAGTCTTGGTGTAAAATAGAAGAGGTCAGCTATGACATAGAAGAGCATTCACAAAGCACAGAACAATTGAATAGTTCTATAGAAAGTAATGGGATGCCATAGTATCAGCAGAGTCACAGAGAGAAAATGATCAGAGTGGCCTGTTAGAGCCAAACAGGATGTCAACTTCCGCTAATAGGCACATTCCTGGAGCCGAAACGGCAGGGCTCGCTGTACATTCTTTTGATTTGTAAAATCTGCTGTGAGTCTTTTAATGTCTTCATCTAATGCTTCTCAATCTCCATGGCAACCAAATAGGATTGTGCTTGCTGGCATCTAGGATTACTTTTTGAAGTCCCAATACTGTATGTTTGCTGTATTTTATTCCTTACACAATGCACCGCAGCTCAAAGTATTTTAGAAGTGGGCAGCATTGGGATATTATAACTTATTTCCCCTGACCGTTGCCTGGACTAAACCCTCAAATTACCCAGACTCTGCTTGGACGACCCATATAAGCAATAATTTGCACAGTTATTTTTCACATAAACTATAGGACGCATCACACTGTCATAATTTACATTAGAATGGATTGAAACACCATTTATGAAAACATTTCTATTAAAACTTCATGGACTAGGCATTTTCTCCCGTCCTTAGAAGTGATTAATGAGAGCAGGCCCTGATCACGTCTGCAATCTCCTTTGCTGAGTGAGCACCATTTCGCTGCTTATTTGAAAGCCTCTGTGAAGATGTATATGGATTGATGTAAACAGCTGATAACTTGTCTCCTGTAAAAATAATGAAGTTGTTAACAGAAAGAGGTTTTTCTTCTTATCTTGCTCAATTGGAGCCGTTTAAAGGAGAACAGCTTGCTTCATATTAAAATATAGAACGTAGTCAAAAAGATGGATCCAGCGTTATTTCTCAATACCGGTGGCCTGTATTATAATAACAGTAGCATACTTGAATAGGAAGACATGAAAGCACTACATTATGGCATGGCCCCAGAACATGGATTTTAATTTTGCATTGTGGCCCCTGTAAGATATAGAGAGCAAAACCCAATTACAAAGTTGGGGAGTAGCATGTGAAAAGCAGAAATCCACTTTCCACATCTCTCTAAGTCTCGTGGCACCGCTACTACAACTGAAGTAAGGAAAGCATACTCGAAGTGGCCTCCATCCAAGAAGCCATCCACCGTCATCTGCAGGAGATTCAGCTATTGATCGACATTGAGAGTCCCTAGAATGAAGAAAAATGGCTCCATGAATATCGGAACAGAAAGAGGACACTTTGAGTACACTTTCATTTCTCAGGGGCCCATTGCCATACCATCGTGTAGCTCATCCATGTCTTCCTATTCAAGTACACTATTGGTATTTAAATACAAGACACCAGTATTGAGATATAGTGCTGGATTAGTCTTTTTGACTACACCCTGTATATTTCACCATCACTTAAAATAGACAGATGATTTCTTACAAAGAGACTTTAATATGCTCCAATAAAAACTATTGCATTGACTATATTACCCAATGAAGGGGCACAGTTGGCAAATTGTTGAATGTTATATAAGCATCACTGCCTGTATGGAAGTAAGTAGTCTAAGCTAGTTAAACCCACCAAGTGACCCCAATAACACTTCCAGACTAAATCAGAGTCCAAGAGCTTATATATGAATGGGACATGCACATATTGCATTTAGTCCCTTCAATCAGTACTTTCAGTAACTGCATAGAGGGTGCACTTACATACAACCATGTAGCTTTATACATACTTCTTACTTATTCCTTAATTTACAAACTTTCAGAAGTCTGTCTGGTTATTCCTTTTAACGCATTTGCATTTACATTAGGCAATACTTCTCAATATTCACAATATGTCAGGGTGACTCCTAGAAAAGGGGAGATTTCCCAGACTCCCATTTCCTGAGTGCTCCATATAATCACGTATTTTCGTTGTTGTACTTGCGTCGGCTGCAGGGTGCTGAGCGTCATCAGGATGTTGTCATGTAATATAACGGCTGATTTGGATTGGAGGTCTCAACTTAAATGGAAAATATCGGTCTATAAGCAGATAAAAATCCCATGGTGCAGTGATAAAGGTACAGTAAATGCGGCATGAAAATGAATGATTTAAGATTTAGGCCTCGGTCAGACGGGCGTTTTTTCGCCTGATTTGCGGATCGCATGATGGATGCGCATCCGCAAATCACGTGACCGGGGCCGAATAATCGCCCGAAAAAACTGCTCCTAGCCGCGTTTCATTAGATACGGGCTGGAGCTGTCCAGCGCATTGAATTCAATGGAGCCGGCAATACAGCCAGCTCCATTGAAAGCAATGGGCTGCGGGCGATCTCACGATGAATTTTCGGGAAGGGCTTAAAAATATAAGCCCTTCCCTGAAATTCATCCAGAAATGTGTAAAAACAAAAAAATATATATATACTCACCTGGTCCGGGCAGACGGAGTTCAACCGCGGCCGGCCGGCAGTTCTCCTGAACTGCTCTGAGTAGTATTCAGCAGCCGGGGATTTAAAATCCCCGCCTGCTGAATGAGCTGCCTCTGATTGGTCACAGCCTCACCAATCAGAGGCAGCTCTCACTTACCCATTCATGAATGGGTGAGTGAGTGCTGCCTCTGATTGGCTCAGCGCAGGGACCAATCAGGGGCAGCTCTCAGCTGTCATTGAGCTGAGAGCTGCCCCTGATTGGTTCCTGGGCTGAGCCAATCAGAGGCAGCACTCACTCACCCATTCATGAATTCATGAATGGGTAAGTGAGAGCTGCCTCTGATTGGTGAGGCTGTGACCAATCAGAGGCAGCTCATTCAGCAGGCGGGGATTTTAAATCCCCGGCTGCTGAATACTACTCAGAACAGTTTAGGAGAACTGACGGCCGCGGCTGAACTCTGTCTGCCGGGACCAGGTGAGTATATATTTTTTTTTTGTTTTTACACATTTCTGGATGAATTTCAGGGAAGGGCTTATATTTTTAAGCCCTTCCCGAAAATTCATCGTGCGATCGCCGGCAACCCATTGCTTTCAATGGAGCCGGCTGTATTGCCGGCTCCATTGAATTCAATGGGCAAACATCGTTCTTCTCTGCCACAGCTGTTACAGCTGTGGCAGAGGAGAATGATTTGTCTACTATATGTTCTCAATGGGGTCGGCGCTGCTGCCGCCGGCCCCATTGAGCGCATATAGAGAAGAGAACAGGAATTGCAGATCGCAGATAGGTGCGATCTGCGATTTCTGTTCTATAATTTATCGGACGAGTGCATAAAAAGTGCTCATGTGTCCGATACCATTGCAAAGCAATGGTTTTATAAAATCGCTGGACGCATGCGCAAATCGTGCGAAAAAACGCCCGTCTGACCTAGGCCTTAAGGCAAAGACTGAACGTACAGAGCACTGTACAAACAAGCAGATCAGATGCTAGAAACGTGGACCCCATGCGTTACAGGCCTTGATGTGGCTATTAGTCCCCTACAGTTTGTTAGCTTCATAAAACTAAACAAGCCACTTTTATATGTGTTCCACTGAGTCAGTCATATCCTGCCTATGGTGGTTGCTGCTGTCGCTCAGACTTAGACTAGGTGACAGGGTGCACCATTTGTGCCTGTAGAGGGCCAAAAGCTTTAGCAGCCAGCACCTCACTCAAAATAAGGCCGCCTGCAGACGGGCGGAAATTCTGCGGCGGATTTCCGCCCTTGGAAGCTGCCATAGGATTGTGTTAGCAAACGCAATCCTAGGCAGACGGCCGCGGTTTGTCCGCACGAAATGTCGTGCGGCAAACAAACCGCGGCATGTTCTATTTCTCTGCCGGGCCGCCGGCTCCGGTCTGTGCATGCACTGGCTGCCCGGCAAGCTGGCACATCAAACAGCCGGAGCCGCGGGCGCGGGTGAGTACGCGCTGCTCTCTGCAGGTGCTTGGGTCGGGTCCCGCGGTGAGAATCCTCGCAGCCGGATCCGCCCCACCCGTCTGCAGGCGGCATAATAGGGAGAGATCAGGAATTGCTTACTATATGTGCTTTATCCTTTCTTCATGCTTTATAGCTGATATATCCATGCACAGTGGAGTAAGGGTTAAAATTTTCATTTTCCATTCTAGGTAAACAATGTTTACAGATGGCCATTTTATGTTATTTTTATTACTGTATTTGTGCTGCACTACTGCATGTGCCCAACAGATGGCAATATCTGCAAGGTAGCATCATTTGAAGACACAGAATCATGTGGCTCTAGCGTGCGTGCGGACAATCTACAGTGAGTTCTTCTACTGAGCATCAGGAACATCAGTTATCTTTCTCCTGAAATGTCTGGGAGATGCCTAAAGAAAGAGATCACCCACAAAGACTGCCAAATCTACCAGACACCCAACAAACACTCCTGTTCGTGCACCTCCGTCTGCTCCCAGGCACGGCCACAAACAACATCTTGGGGGAATAGCTTATATAAAGCAGAAAGAGATAAGGATATCTTTTTGTGGCTCTCTTCAGAATCCCAGATAGCCCTTCTCAAAAGTTGGCAAGTATGCCTTCACGTCATGTAGATGGTCAGATGCATGAGTATCACCTTCAATGTTGTAGATAATGATCTTCTGATGAATCTTGGGTCTTGGCATTCATGAGAACGTTACTTTGACATGTATCACCTACCTAAACATTGTTGCAGTCCAAGTATACCACCTAATGGCAGTGACATTTCTTCATGTCTATGGCCTCTTTCAGCAGGATAATACTCTCTGTCACACTGTAAAGGTTGTTGAGGCATGGCTGGAAGAAGATGACTAACAGTTCAAGATGTTGACTTGGCCTTCAAATTCCACAGATCTCAGTCCAATCGAGTATCTGTGGGACGTGCTTGAGAAATACAACCATTCCATGGAGGTCTCGCCTTGCAACGTACGGGATTTAGAGGATCTACTGCTAACATCTTTGTGTCAGATACCACAGGACGCCTTCCGAGGTTTTGTAGATCGAGTCTCTAGATAGCTCAGAGCTATTTTGGCAGCACAAGGGGGACCCGCTCAATATTAGACAGGTGTCTTTAATGTTACAGTTAAACAATGTATTCCTCCTGTATTGGGTACAATAATAACTATGCTGCTCTGGTTCATACAAGAGACTCCCCTTTATCTTCATATGCCCTCATACAAATTATGAACTGCGGTTGTCTTCATTAAACAATCCTTTTAATGACTTAATTAATAGTAATAAGTGATAAATGACCTAATATTATATTTCTAGGTTTGATACATAAAAAAAGCAGCTGTGTTATTACTGACAAAGATTAGGGGTTTGAAAAGTCATGCATTGTTAAGACGGAAGAGGTAAAAAAAAAGCCACCAGGAATTTATGGTTGTCAGGATGAATCATAGCAGAGGCAGAAGCTGAGTATTATATGCGCTCTGTAGTAGAGGAGCGGCGGGAAGAGGAGAATGTACCTGGCGCAGTACAGCATGTTGTCATTCATTATGCAGTATGGACACTGATTGTCTTATCGTGCAGTCAGACTTCTGGAAATTTCTTATGTGCCTGTGGGTAAAGATTGTTCCAGTAAATGACACCACATTGTCTGCCTGATTAACTTTATGGTCTCCAGCACTTTAGGGGGCAAAGTATTTAAGACTTTTGATATTGTGCAGCCTATGCAGCTCATACAAAGCAGGTAATGATCTGTCCTGCAAAGTAATGTAATTCTATATAATTCAACATAACCTGTAGGGTCAGTAATACAGACTCTTAGTGGCTGCATATGCAGGTTATGTCATGTGCATACGTCCTAACATAGTGGGCCTCATTTACAAGAGTACCTAATAGAAAAGTCAGCCATAAGAGCAAATCACAGAGCAGCTTTCATGTTTCTAGAGCAGTTAAACAAATTAAAGTTACATTCACTTCAATGGAACTACCGGAGATAGTGGAATTCAAGTACTTGGCTTCCCCTGCTGGTCACATTGAAGGGAACGGAACAGAGGCTTCTGATGTGGAACTTCGGGATACTTCAGGGCTGAAATCTCAGGACCAATGTGGGTCCCAGTGGTCAGATCTCCACCAATCAGCAGGTTAATCCTTATCATGTGAATAGGGAATAACTTGCTATGATGGGAATGCCTCTTTATTGAAAATTTTAAAAAGTGACTAATTCACAAAGCCAAACATCATAAACAAGCCAATAACATGTTTAAAGGGAAGCTAGAACATGATATCCAAACTGCAGGCGTCATGTTATAGAGCAGCAGGAGCGGAGCAGATTGTTATATAGTTTTATGGGGTGAGACTTAGTATAATTGTATTTAAACATTTATATCTCAGTTGAGCTGAACAGTCCAATGGGCGGAGCTATCAGTGATTGACATTTCCCCCATATGTGCATTCATACACAGATAGCTGTGAATACTGAATCTTTCTCCTAACTATATATAATAATAATAATAATCTTTATTTGTATAGCACCAACTTATTCCGCAGCGCTTTCAGGCATGGATAAATGCAAAACAATGCAACAATTGCAACAATTACAATGTGAGGTACATTGGGTTAGACACAAATGGGTTGGGGGTGGTACAGGAGGTGCAGGGGTTGGGGAACACAGGCAATAGGAAATTTTATGTACAGATCATTTATCAGAAGGCGAAACAGGGTGGAGCACCATAGGGAGGGGCGAGGGACTAGGTCAGGAGATTTGGTATGCTTCCCTGAAGAGGTGCGTTTTTAAGGCACGTCTGAAATTTCGTGCATCGGGAATTGTCCGGATGCCTTCGGGTAGAGCATTCCAGTAGATGGGTGCTGCTCTGGTGAAGTCCTGTAGGCGAGCATGTGAGGTTCGGATTACAGGGGTGTTTAGTCTGAGTGTGTTAGCCGATCGGAGTGAGCGCGCTGGGTGGTATACTGACAGTAGGGAGGCGATGTATGGTGGCGCAGCACCATGCAGAGCTTTGTGAGTGAGGTAGAGGAGTTTAAATTTAGTTCTGCAGTGGATGGGCAGCCAATGCAGCGACTGGCATAATGCAGAGGCATCTGAATAACGACTGGATAGAAAAATGAGTCTAGCTGCTGCATTTAGTATGGATTGGAGTGGAGCGAGTCTAGTGCGGGGGAGGCCAATGAGTAGCGAGTTGCAGTAGTCAAGCCGGGAGTGGATGAGGGCAACCACGAGCGTCTTTAGCGTGTCCGTGGTTAGGAACGGACGTATTTTAGCAATATTTCTGAGGTGCATGTGGCATGTTTGGGCCAGAGATTGGATATGGGGGGCACAGGAGAGGTCAGAGTCCAGTGTGACCCCAAGGCATTGGGCATGCCGTCTGGGGGTTATGATGGTGCCAGACACTGGAATGGAGATGTTGAGGGGAGGTCGGTTAGAAGGTGGAAAGAAAAGGAGGTCAGTTTTAGAGAGGTTTAATTGGAGAAAAAGGGAGGACATAGTGTTAGAGACAGCGGACAGACAGTCGGTGATATTTTGGAGGAATGGTCCAGAGATCTCACGAGAGGAGGTGTATAGTTGGGTGTCATCAGCGTAGAGATGGTATTGGAGGCCAAATCTGTGGATGGTTTGTCCAATTGGGGCAGTATAGATAAAGAAAAGAAGGGGACCAAGGACCGAGCCCTGGGGTACCCCGACAGCGAGAGGAAGTGGAGCAGAGATAGAACCAGCAAAGGAAACACTGAAAGAGCGGTCAGAGAATCTGCTCAGCTTCTCCTTCTCTATAACATCATGTCTGCAGTTTGGACAGAATTTTTGAGCTGACTGACTCTGTTTAAACTGCAATTATCCAAAAAAGTACTTTTACTTCAAGCATAAAAATCACTGTAGTAGGGCAATGTGTTCTATCAGGACTGCTGAGTTGTGTAGGAAATTATAGTACCAGTGTTTCTGGTGGCGCAATGCGCCACACAGCTCTGCTACATGGTATATGCACACACACAGCTCTACTACACCACACACAGCTTGACTTTTCCCACAGCAGTGACATAACCACAGGTCCTTTAGCCCACTGGATCTCTCTGGTGGTGGTAGGTCAGTGTGTTTTGTCAGGACTGCTAAGTTGTGTCTTCTGAGATAATAATGGCTTAGTTGTATTCTCAGTATGTTATTTTTATCCTCCCCTTCCAAGAGCTCTAACTGTGTTGTTCTTCTGTTGGTCAGACTCTGTGTTTTAATTATGTTGTAGGACCTTCAATGGCATCACCAGGGGGTGGAGCAATGATGTTTACCAGGGGCGGAGCATCAGAAGCACTCACACACAAACATACAGACAAGTGTTCGTTAGTAGTTTGACTAATAAAAAAAGGTTCTCTATCCGATGCCATATGTATGGAGCAATTCTTCACCAGGAGCAATGCTCATACTGGAATATACCTCCACACATACAGCATCAGATGGAACATGCCACGATTTTTTTCCACCAGATTTTTATGATCCAACATGCAAATCACCTTATGCCTTTGTATAAAATCAAAGGCTTATGGAGGTACAGTAGACACACCATGCACTAGAATAGGAGCCCTATCATGATTCCATTTCGCAGTAGTATCCATGAGTCGTTATTAGCATACAGGTCAGCAACTATATAACATTTCTCTTCCAGATGACCTCTATAGGATTTTTTTGCTATTGACTTGATCAATTCTTCTTTCTACATTAGGGCTGACAAATTTGTATTTATATGAGATAGAGATACATTTCCTTTTTATATCCTAACTCAAATATCACAGTGAAAAATGTGTATTTTATCTTTTTAGCGCAATGACAAGAGTGTGGGGGGTGACCAAAGCACCAACTACACCTGCAAACCAGCTGACAGGTATTCTAGTAACATGCAATCATTTCTCCAGTGCATTGACTCCTAATGACTGATTTTACGCTTTCTTTACGTGTCTCATCTGTATGTGTAACCTTTTCATGGTTGACGAGAATTCATTGTTTTTGCTCCTTATTGTGTAGAAAGGTCAAATTAGCTGAAGTGGTTGCTTTGCTTTCCATTTATATAGCAGCATTTCATCTATAGATAATACCATTCACAAAAGGCGAAATGGAGAATGGGAAATGACTGCCTACAGGTAGACAGATAAAGCGGCATCGGATGGATAAACCACTTCCTCCAGCTTCATCTGCTTCTGATAACAGACTGATTACAGTAGGATTAGTTTTCACCAAAACACCAATTTACCTTCTCAACTGAAGCATGCAGTGACATTTATTACAAGCCATCGGCCAGTTTATAATCACTTTCTCATGAGTGTCAGTTGCATAGCATTACGGTGCAGAACCTGTATGTTTGTGTGTATGTCACAATCCTCTACCCACGCATCACCTCTAACCTTTCCTTTGAAAATATATCTTACATTAGCATAAATATTAAAGAGGTGCTATTTCTGGTACATTCTGCGTACTGCCTTTAGCTAATCAGTTTTTCATGCATTTAAATAGGAATATTAGAATGACTGTAATGACTTCAGTTTTCAGAGCACGATCCATCATCGCATTGACTTTCACTAAAAATTAGTTTCTTGAGTAATGAGTGTAAACTTCATTTAAAATCCCTGTTAAATGTAGTCTGTTGTATCTTCGGCCATGCACAGTGACATCTCTCATTGCAGGTTACTGTGTATGGTAATTCTGGGAAGTAACCAGGGATGGGTTGACTTGCATTTCAGCATCCTCCATTTATTTATGTACTTTGGATTTTCCTAGTAAAACTGAATATCTAGCACAAATACTTTCTAGATGTCAGTTCGGAAACGTATCACAGAAGGGGAAATAAAATTTTTTAAACAATCACAGAAAACGTCCGTTACTTACTGAGTGAGGAGTGCATATAGATGCATCCTCCTCTCACCATGCAGGTTGCTGACTACCAAATGGAGGAGCAAATAACACCTGTGCAGGACACCGATGAGACAGCCACTCACACTGCCTCCTGATAATGAGGGGGGTGGATGCTTGGTGTAGACTCCCACACATAGTGGATACAGGGTGCCAGACCATTCTGATATATGTAGTTCACCATGCAGACCAGCAACCTATTAATGACGCCATGATAATTCGGCGGGGAAGTAACCAGGAATGGGATGACTTGCATTTCAGCTTCCTCCATTTATTCATGTACTTTGGATTTTCCTAGTAAAACTGAATATCTAGCACAAATACTTTCTAGATGTCAGTTCGGAAATGTAGAGCTTTTTAATCTATACAAAATCTTATTCAGCAATAAAGAGTCCAGCGATAAATTCTGATTACTGCTGGCTCCAGTGAATATATTTTATCTTGCTGAATCACTCTATGACATTTTTACAGTGAAATAACAATGAATGAATCTTACTGTTCTGTGGATTGAAGAATTTTAGAAGGAGAAATGTTACATACTCCGTTCCGAAATATGTATTCACTTTAAGAGAAGGTTTGTTTTGGAGCCCCAGAGAATTATCATACAAGCTATTCCCTTATATAATAGCATTAGTAGAGTTTTTTTGATTTATAAGGGGAAGCAATTTCAATAGAAATTGTAGGTAGGGGGAAAACATTGGCACTGTACTGCAGGCGCTAGCACCTCGAGGCAGGCACTGTTTATGGCAGCTCTTTATTCTCTTAACGAACCACTCAATGGTTGCTACAATATGGTGACAGATGTTGCAAAAGCTCCTGTTAGAATTCCAGTCATAGAATGAAGACTGAAATATATATATTGTTTGCACTTTGCCATGGTGATTCAGGTTAGAATATCTGATATCATGAATCTGATTTCACAGTATAATAGTTAAAGAGGGTGCCTCAACATGAGAATACCTTTCCGTGTGAACTAAGAAGGCATAAGGAGGGGTACTTTACTCAGAGCCACAACTATTGTCCAGGGTGGAAGGGCACTGAAAACAGCTTCTCTCTTTCTGGTGGACCTGGTAAATCTGTGTATTATATGAGTGACCAATGATATGAATGGCAGCATCAAATACTACATTTTTGTTGCTGCAGGTGAAATGTGTTGCTAGTTGGAGATTCCTGAAGTGAGATCTAAGGGGACCAGGAAGGGGGTGTCAAGATTGACCCTGGAGGTCTCTTCATACTCTACGATTCCATGATTCTATTGGGATTATTTAGTGAATCCTGCACTGAGCGGACCCGATGACCCTGGAAGTCCCTTTCAAAAATTTGGTTTGAATCCTGTCCTTTATTTCATGTCAATCTCACTCAATTGTTCAGTGTGAACCTCTGGATGGGTGGATACTATTATCAGGAAGACTTTGTGTTTAAAGCTTTTTAAATCCACATTCTAGTATATGTTACACTTATTTTCTATTCTTAAAATGTTTTTGATAACAAGTCAGATCTATCATTCTAAAATATAAAGTATAGAATGTGTCTTACTTTGTGAATAGTTTCCAATTTGCACTGTATTTGGCAACCATTATGGATTGATATCCTGGACATCATCAGCATATTTAACAAACTCCTTGAGAAAACTCTAAGTAGATATTGACGTGTACGCCAATACCATGATTTATTTTCTCAGGAGTTATTGACCAACACAAAATTTGAAATATTATTAGACTGTAAGGAATAATAAATCTTCATCATGCCTAAACAAGCAGTCGATATTATTATGTTATATGCCGTTACAGTTCAGCTGGTCCTTTTGGGCCACATATAACTGATGCATGGACTACCTATGAATACCTCCACATATATTTGCATTTGTACTCATTTGGTTAGTAGAGTACATAAGGCATATTGACCTTATTTTTTAAGTTGCCTCTAATGATTTACTTGGGGAAGCTAGGCTTGGTTCATGTTTCCAATACTTTTTTTTTGGAAGGATTACCCAGATCTACATGTGTACTGCTTCCTGTCCTTACTAATACATAATAATAATCAAAAAGCAAAGAAGATCACAGATTTCATGTATAAGATCTATTTTCTAGTAGATCTCGGTTTGTGTCACTGGTACTCTGCTTGCTCTAGAACATATGTACTTTGCAGTTCTTTTCTGAGTTAGTTCCTTTACAACATTGAATAGAAGAACTTAAGCAGAAATTTAATTATTGTAAAGAATTGGCTAGAGTAATGAAAGATGATATGAGCGGTCACACAGTGTACACAATAAAAAATTGGTATAGTCATACAAAGTATATTTACCGATGGCATCATTTTAGGAAAGGACAACAGATTGCGTTCATTAATCATGCCTAGGTCTGAACACCTTATAAAGATCATGCAACCTTGCAAGACTCACATAGGCACTGGGTGGGCAAGCTTACTGGTAACTGACTCTATATAACACTGAAACTATCTTGTCATATAGACAATGTTAGAAGAAGCATATTTTACAGAAAAAGTACTGTTTAGAAATTTGGATTATTCTTGTTTTAAATTCAACTCTACTGAGGACTAGTGATGAGCGAACTTTTCAAAAGTTAGGTTCGGCCTAACTGAACTTAAATTTCACCAGTACCCCTAAAACTGCTGTATAACACTGTCTTAGAGTCATAAAAGCCTTGTATAACTCTCTTAGGTCACATATGAGTAGTGTTGAGCGAACAGTCGAACCCTGTTAGAGGTCAAACTTTGCTAAAGCCTCAGGCGGTTTGTCTCAGCCAAAACCCACTAAAATGGTGTCTGCCACATGGCAGAAAGGAGAAAGGATCACGTGATTACAGGGCAGCCCATAATGCCTTGGGTATACTACCTTTCCACCCTCATGCTCAGTATCAGGGTATTCAGTGCAGAAGGTTGCGTCATCACGCCTAAGCGAAAAAGACTATTCCGAAAAAGCTTGGAAAAACTCACATTTGTGAAAATGAATCAGGCATGCATTGGTGGGGATTTTATCCCTGTACCCGATTTCACTGATTAGACCTGCCATTGTTGCTGTTGACTCGCTACTACTACTTGCAACACCAGTTCTGCTATCAACTCACTACTACATTTGCAGCCACCCACTGTGTTTAATACAGTGCTGCTGCTAATGCAGCTACCTCTAAGACTACCCCTGCTGCTGCTACTACCAGGCCTAGACAACCATAGAGCAACCAGATGATCCCAAGAAATAGATATTTTTTTCAGCTTTACACTTGTAAAAATGTAATTCATTATTTACTTTCCTTATTGCCAATCCTGCTGCTACTCCACCAAATCAGATAACTTTTTCACAGCTTGTAAAAAGCCATTGCTTCATCTTTTCTTATCAGGTGCAAAATATGTTACTGGCCCCAAAAAGGGATAATTTCGGGATTGTTTGAAAATAGCCATTGCTACTTCAATTACCACTGTATATCCAACTAGATAGATAGATATAAACACCACCAGGCATCTGCCACCAAAAAGGGTTAAGTTTTGTTTTTTTTTACTTTTAAAAAGCAGACAAATCTGCTGGCACAGCGTGTTTTTAAACAAGCTGTTAGTTAGCACCGGGTACCATCCATTTACCCATAACCATTCAAAGAAATGTCCAAAAATTAACCATTTTAGGTGGCAGATACCTGGCGGTGTTCATACATATAGGGTGGTAATGAAAGAAGCATTGGGTTTTTCCAAGTAGTTCAAGAATGACCCCCTATATATATAAATAGCAACATGCTTCATAGCTGGAAAGTGAAGATGAGGCAATGGCTTTTTACAAGCTGTCAAAAAATTATTCATTTATGGGGAGTAGCAATAGGATTGGCATCCTGGAAAGTGAAGAAGAAATTGCTTTTTTTTTTACAAATGAAAAGCCCTCCAAAATTATCCCTTTTTTAGGATTATCTGGTTGATCTGTTCTGTGGATGTATATATGGTAGTAGCAGCAGCAAGGGTAGTGGTAGAAGTAGCTGCATCACCAGTGGCATAGTATTAGACAGTGGACAGGACAGAAGATCTGTGGTTGTATATACCTAGTAGTAGTGGATAGCTGTAGGTGTAGTGGTAATAGTATTGAGTTGACAGCAGCAATAGCAGATATATTCTATGACATCAGGCACAGGGGTTTAAAAATTCTTATTGATCCATGTCTGATTTATTTTCAAAAAACGTAGGTTTTTCAGACTGCAGAAGACAATCTAGATTGTTTAGGTGTGATGGCGCCAATTGCCATGGTAAATACCCTCTCTGATTATACACTGGAGGCGAACAAGATAGTATACCCAAGGCATTATGGGCTACCCTGAGGTCATGTAATAATTCTTCCTTCTCCTTTTTGTCATATGGCAGATGCTATTTTAGTGTGTTTGGCTGATACAAACTACCCAAGGATCAACTTTGTGCTGAACCGAACTTTTAGCAAAGTTCAACCCAAGACAAGGTTCAAGACTACACAAGACCTTGCTTTTGTGCATGATTACTTAATCTATATGCCACAAGTTGCTGTCTATAGTGATATCTCAGATGGATATATTTAAAAAGCATACAAGAGTTAAATAATGGGTAAATATATATATAAAATTGTGATTAGCAGTTTAAATGAACACTTCTATCACAAATGGGTATTTTTTAGATCTCAGTATTCATGGAAAACAAATTTGATTAGATGTTTTGCCTATTTTTATATTTTATCATTACTACCCAAATAAAAAATAAATACAAAACCTTGCCCTTCTATAGCAGACAGCGCAAACAAGTAACCCTCATGAATTCAAAGCAAATCAATTGTCAGTTTACTACTGCTGCAAGGGGAATACGTTATGTGGGAGGTAATCCTTTTATTTTCAAAGATCTTTTTATTTATTTTAAAGAGAATAAACAACTTGTACCAAATGTAGTAAACCAAGTTACAGAAGATGTGAAGTTTACCAGAGTACAGAACAGATTCACTTGTTAACAATAAAGTAATAGGTAAGCTTTATCTTTTTAACATTCCAGGTATCTAAGGAGATGAATTTACCCCCTAAAGCACCGTCCAGTCACATTGACACCTCCTATCTTGGAACCAAATTCAGATGCACTCAATAAATACAACTAGTTGCCTGTTTACTCCTATACAAGTTTATGGGAGAGCATGTGCAGGGGACTCTGAAAAGTTCCAAATTTTTATCCAGCGTGCAAACTTTACCGCAGGAACCAGGAAGCGGGTGAGTATGAAAAATACAGCACCTGTCTGCCTATCACGTGCCATAACAGTACCATAAGTTAGTTTATGTGCTTTAGGCAGATGACAGGTTTTCTTTAAAGGGGTTGTCCCGCGAAAGCAAGTGGGGGTATACACTTCTGTATGGCCATATTAATGCACTTTGTAATATACATCGTGCATTAAATATGAGCCATACAGAAGTTATTCACTTACCTTCCCTGCGCTGGCGCCCCCGTCTCCATGGTGCCGTCTAATTTCAGCGTCTAATCTCCCGATTAGACGCGCTTGCACAGTCCGGTCTTCTCCCTTCTGAATGGGGCCGCTCGTGCCGGAGAGCTGCTCCTCATAGCTCCACCCCGTCACGTGTGCCGATTCCAGCCAATCAGTAGGCTGGAATCGGCAATGGAACGCACAGAGCCCACGGTGCACCATGGGAGAAGACCTGCGGTCCACCGTGGGTGAAGATCCCGGCAGCCATCTTCGCAAGGTAAGTAAGAAGTTACCGGAGCGCGGGGATTCGGGTAAGTACTATGCGGTTTGTTTTTTTTAACCCCTGCATCGGGTTTGTCTCGCGCCGAACGGGGGGGCTATTGAAAAAAAAAAAACCCGTTTCGGCGCGGGACAACCCCTTTAAATAGGGGAAAGAGTAGAGGGGTAAAAGGATTTGAGAAGGTGGTATATGGGGTCAATGTACAGCATAGTATATTACAAGGGTTAAAGTTGGTTTGCGATGGATGGAGGTTTTTCAATAGCCGTTAAGAGTCAGTGGTCAAGGAGAGAAAGAAATCAGAGGCGCGGAATTTTGGCCAAGGGGTATATAGTTTTTTAAATAGCTGAATGATCATGTGGCTATAGCTGCTGTTCCTTCAATCAGGTATAATTGGCCCAGCTTAATTAAACAGCTACGGATTGATGGGCACTGTGAGGTCTTCCTAAGAGGAAGTATTAATAATGTAGCTCCGGCCAGCAGGAAAGCCAAGAGTTAGTTGATCAGTTTGTTATAACTGTCTAATGGTAAGTTGAGGAAAAGCATTTTGGGGGGCATACAATCACATAATTGGCGTGGAACAGAATTTCAGAATGGGGCACATACACCAGATATGGAAATGCCTTGTTGCACATCCAGCAGGTATTTGGGGTTGAAGGTTAATAAATATGTGTTTGATCTAGAGTTGCATACCATTTAGATATGCACTTTGATGTACCGTGGGAAAGTTACCATAGTACAGCTCCTATTTCAAGTGTGGTACGAAGTGGCATCAAAATGGGGCATCTTTACAAAGAATCATTGGAAATCATGTTGAGAGTATCTTAGTGTGATATTTAGACGTGGAGAGCAATTTTTAAATCTTTGTTATATCTCTGTCTAACGGTTCTCTAGTTACATATGAAAGTATCACTTTCTTCATAGATCAGTATTGCAAAAAATATAGTTTGGGTAGTGTATTGTTAGAGCCCTACTCATGTTGTGAAATTATAGTGCCCTCCATTAATATTGAGTCAAGGGGATGTGCAAACCAGCTGAGGAATCAATAATGTGTGTCTTCATACTTGCTGAGTGCGAATGTAGTAAGTCTGAGATAAGTGCTAAGGGTGAGGAGTCTGGGGATAAAATCCGGTTATATCTGGACCAGACATTAAGTGCAGTTTTAGTTGACTCATTAGCAGTTTGGTAAACTTCCGAGCTGCTAGTAGGAAATATAATTGCTGATCTTAGTGTAAAAGGGGACAGATGTTGTTCCAATACTGGCCAAAGCTTCTTACTGGGCATGCATATCTAATCTACAACTCTCATATGGTGAGAGGCATTGTAATACAGAAAAAAGTTGGGGACTCTCATACCTCCTAGAGATTTTGACAAGGCCAATGTGGAGGAGCTTATTTTAGGTCACCTGTTATTCCATATAAAAATATATAGCAGAGATTTAACGTTTGTAAAAAAAGAAACAGGAACTGGTACAGGAAGCATTTATAAAAGATAATTAAATTTGGGGAGTATCAATCCTTTCACCAGTTTTTTTCTTCCTATCCATGAGATAAAAGTGGCAGACCAAGACAAGAGAATATCCCTGCAAATTGTAGGTAGGGTAAGTAGTTTATTTTCATTAGGTCAGAACAATGGTGACAGGGTTTGATGTCCATAAAGGTGACATATTTTGAGGGCCACTTAAAAGGGAACTTATGTTGAAGTGTAGATATTAGTGAGGGCTTTAAATTTAGGCCAAGTGCTTCAGATTTTTCTAGGTTTATTTTAAAGTTTGATAGTTCACTGGAGGTTTCAAACAGAGCAATTATAGCAAGGAGTTCAATGATTGAGCCAGACATTATAATCTGGAGGTCATGGACAAATGCTGCTGCTTTATGGGATATGCCTTTAATACTAGAGCCCCTAATCTCCTGGTGTTGCCTTATATATTGGATCAATGTCTTCATCACTAATACAAAGAGGAAAAGGGATAGAGGAAATATCTGCTTTGTACAGTTCAATATGGAAGAAGGCAGAGAATGTTTCTGATTCTAGTAAAGGGCGAGCGATACATTTTCATAATGGCATTGATAAATAAAGGAGGAAGTTTTAAAAATGTAGCATTCTGTGCTTGTAAATCCAGTCCACTCTGTTGAAGGCCTTTCCTAGAAGAGTAAGTGGACACTTCTTTAATTTAGCATATTGTATCAGATTGAGCCGTTTTAATGAATTGTCCTTACCTTCTCTGCCCTTTAAAAAGATCACCTGGTCTAATACTATTAGGGAGGATAAAAATGTATTCAAACACTATGTCCAAAGGCCAACAAACATCATGAGATCTGTATTTAAAAGTTAAATTGGTCTGATTCTGGATCTTTTCTCTCTTTATGTAATAGTGATATGAATGTTTCCAATCACTGCTTTGAGAATTACGAACCCTGTAGCACAGCACCAAAGAGGTTCTTCAAGAGGGGTTACAAAATAGGGATGAAGGTTTTATAGAATAAGATTGTAAGTCTGTCTGGATAGGGCCATTTCCAGGAGAACACTTTGACAAGACAGACTAAAGTTTCTTCAGTGTGAATAGAGCTTCCAATTCGGATTGCTGGTCAGGGATAAGTTTAGGAAGTTTGAATTCACAAAGAATTTTTGTATATTTTGTTTGCGTGATTCAAGGTCTGATAAGGATTCCTGTGGCCTAAACTGCTACAAGCAGATATAAAAATGAACTATTCAGTGATCACCTTTCTGTCACTAGTTTTAGTGCCATTTGAACACTTCAAGGAGTGAGTAAAGATTTGCTATTTTCTCTTTTTTATGAGATAAATCATAAATTTGGAGGCTTTATCACCGTGAATATATAACAGTTTTTTCCAATTTGAGAAGAATTTAGTGGTTTGTTTGTTAAGAATATTTTTGAGTTGTTGCCTTTTAGAAGTGAGCTCGTTCAGCCGTATATGACTGTTTGTGAGGAGTTTCTAGTTTAGAAGTTTTGGAGTAAAAATTGGTTATTACTTGTCTGGATTTGTTAAGAAAAGAACATATAGAAATTACCGAATTGTGATTCGTTACAATTTAATTGGAAAAAGTTTTTGAGCACTTTGTTTATCCTTTAGCCACTCTCACACATACCTGAAATTAAAGGATGCTCGAAAGCGCTGCATTAGGTCTTAGTCAGACGGGCGTTTTTTCGCGCGATTTGCGCATGCGATTCGCGCATATATAGAACCAATGGTTCGCTATGGTATCGGTCACATGTCCGCTTTTTATGCGGATATGCGATAAATTATAGGACACGACGATTCGCAGATCGCGCCTATCTGCGTTCGGCGTTTTATGTGCGCACCAAAATCATTTACTGCAGCTAGCTGCGTTTTTTCGCCGGCCAGTCTAAGTTTCATGCGCATTTTGATGCGCACGGCGATTTTACTCTGGTCAGATGGGCGTTTTGCTGTGACGATTAACGCGGCTAGGTGCAGATTTTTCCCGCGATTTTTCGCCCCCGGTCACGCGATTTGCGCATGCGCATCCGACATGCGATCCGCAAATCGCGCAAAAAAACGCCCGTCTGACTAAGGCCTTAGACTGCGATTTCGAGCTGTGTTTTTGAACACATGGTACAGTGACTGAGCTTTTTAACGCACCCCATTATTGTGATGGGTGATGAGGTGCCTTAAAAAACGCAAAAATGCGGAAAAATAGAACAGACAGCGCACAAAAATCACGGCGTTAGAAATGCCACATTCAAGCGCTGGTCAGTGATGAGCTTATCGCTCATCATTCAGTTCAAACAGCGGCCATTCAGCAGTGAATGGTCGCTGTGTTATCTCAATACACTCTCATGCAGGAGCATGGGAGCAAGGACACACAGGGACATGTAAATGGAAGTCTATACCTACTATTAAGATACGTTCTGCAAATGATTCCAGGACAGCTATCATTTGCATAATCCTAGCTGTTTGGTTGACATTCAGAGCATATAGGCATCATACAGAGACTATTTCTCCCACTAGAAGCCCTTTTAGGAATATAAAGCAATCCTCCTTGACTCTTGAATCAAGCAAAAGTTCCTGTATTGTAGTGTATATCTATAAGGATGTCAGTAAAACAGTTGTAACAAGACATCTTCTTTAGGCCTTAGTCACATGGGCGTAAATACGCGCGTATATACGCGCGTATATACTCGCGTATATACGCGCGTAAAAAAAATGCGTGACCATGTCCATTGCCACCAATATGTTCTATCTTTTGTAGGTGCGTTTTTACGCGCGTAAAACGCCCGTGGGTTTTTATGCGCGTATATACGCGCGTATTTACGCCCGTGTGACTAAGGCCTTAGAGTAACATCCTAAGTTCAAATTCAATATAATAAAAAGATAATAACCATGGTAGAACAGCAAGCTGCACTGTCCCCGCTTGTACCAGGTCATGGAAACAGCACAACCCACCGTGCCACACTGGAAATCTGAACTTCAAAGAAGCATAACTGGTATAGGTATTTTCTAATCCAAGAAGCCAGAATGTTTTTTAGCATCCCAGCATGGCTTGGAAATGCCTAACAATAAACATAGAAAGGGTGAACTTACAGGTTATTGATGTTATAGATGCTATAATAAGAAAATGACATATTCCTCAAGGTTAGTTCCAGCTTATTCGGCACTGGAATCCTTAGGGCTTAGTCACGCGGGTGCCGATGCACCCGTGTGACTGGGCCCTTACTGCAGGAAGTAGAAGGCCGCTCTTCAGGACAAACGTCTCTCTACAGCGCTGAAGAAAGAACACATGACCGTCAATAAAGCCGGTCACATGTTCTTTCTTCCAGCGCTGCAGAGAGATGTCTGTCCTGAAGTATGGCCATCTCCTTCCTGCAGTAACACGGGCACCGATGCGCTCATGTGACTAAGCCCTTATATTGTTGAATATATGAGCATGTTAGTAGTATAATAAAAGGAATGTCTGACCACGATTGCACTATCGTACTGTACATTCTTGGTCAAATATTCTTTTTATTATACTACTAACATAAACTATCCAGAATTATTTAATGTACTGCAAAATTGATACCATGGATCTGAAGTAGAGATGAGCGAATGTACTCGGTAAGGCCAATTTCGCAATCGAGCACCGCAATTTTCGAGTACTTCACTACTCGGGTGAAAAGTACTCGGGGGCGCTGTGGGTGAGCGGGGGGTTGCAGAGGGGAGTGGGGGGGGAGAGGGAGAGAGAGAGAGCTCCCACCTGTTCCGCGCTGCTACCCCCCGCTCCACCACGCCACGCCCCGCCCCACAGCGCCCCCGAGTACTTTCACCCGAGTAGTGAAGTACTCGAAAATCACGGTGCTCGATTGCGAAATCGGCCTTACCGAGTACGTTCGCTCATCTCTAATCTGAAGACTAAAGACAATCTGTCACCACATCTGTATCAGTAAATACAATTCACAACCATCTTTTCAAATAATGTTGCATTGTATTGTTCCTCCATTATTCCTCCTAGAAATTCATGAAGAAGTTGACAAATCGGCATGCTGTCAGCATTGATTGGAGAGTGTCAGACTGTAGGAACACCCCCAAACTGGTATCTCCCATTGGTCAATTTATTAATAGATTTCTAGGAGGAATAACAAGGAAACAGAACAATGCAGACTTATAAGAAGAGAGGATCAAGAATTGTTATTTAACCAAGAATCCAAGTATTTACTAAAACACAAAGTCAGGAGAGGTGACAAATCTTCTTGAAACATTTCCAAGCCGCTATAAAACAACCTTGAGAGTCGGTAGAAACCAAGAAGCCGCATGAATATCTTGTAAAGTTTCTATATTTACTTTGCTTAAATACATTTTAAATAATTTAGGAGGTACTCAGGACTGCAGAGTCTAGTGTAGGAATGCTTAGATTAAACCGAAGGACAGTTAGCACTTAATAATACGTGAGTGAAATGACTTTTGTCATGTACTTTACCTGCCATGTAGTTTACATATAGTCTAGATTACTTCACTGGCTTTTCACTGTTTTAGGATGTTATTGCTTGCAAATGTTATAAGTACATTTTATCGTTTAATTATAATTTTTAGATTGCAGTTGTATGGCATTAGTAAGCAAAAAATGGGAAAAGTATTTAAAGTAAGCATGCTTTTATTTTAACTCCTTAAAACCCCCTTAAAAGTGTTTCTGTTCTAAAAGACCTGGTACTTTTTAGCGATTTTACCAATGTGGTGGCTTTATGGCTCTATTTTTTTTCTGACCTACCAAAATTATTTATTTCTGTCTTTTTTTTTCTTGTTACATATACAGGCTATTTTTAATACCTTTGTTTCATGGAAATTTTTGTCCGTTTTTTTTTTCCCTCTATTTTATTAGGGATAATGTGTAGAAAAAGTTTAAAAAATATATATTTTTTTATTTCTAGTACATTATTTTTAAAATAATTAGAGTTACGTTAAAATAAAATAGAGGAATTGGTTCAACGATTTGTATACTCTAGGATTACAGGGCGGGTATGGTGATGGTTTAGGTTTGCATTGATGGTGGGTCATTTTCATTTTTTAAAATATATATTTTTATTCTGTAATTCTTTGACTTATTTTGGTAACTTTTTTTAACAGTTATTTCTCCCATGATGCCATATAACATCCCTGGTGTACATTCACACAGTTTTTTTTTTATTTTACACTCTTCGGGCTTAGTCACACGGGCGCATCGGCGCCCGTGTTACTGCAGGAGGAAGACGGCCCTAACTGAAGACGGACATCTCTCTGCAGCACCGGAGGAAAGAACATGTGACCGGCTTCATTGCCGGTCATGTGTTCTTTTTTCAGCACTGCGGGAAGGGCTCAGTCACACGAGCGCATCGGTGCCTGTGTATGGGTGCCGATGCGCCCGTGTGACTGAGCCCTTCCACTGTAACTGGAGCATCTATAGGAGCCCCAGTTACAAGGAAAAACATCCACCAAGTGTGACAGTAGTCACTGTCAGAGCTGGTCAGGGGTCTGTTAACACCCTATAGCTCTGACACCTGATCGCTGGGTCCCATGCAGGAAACGGCATTGCTGCTTCCTCCATTCTCTACATAGCGCTCACTGAGCACTGTGTAACTTGTAAAGAAAAGGTAGAAGTGGCTAAAAACACTTCTGTATTCTCCTTCAGGTCCTTAGCTATCTCTGATAGCTGAGGACCCAACCTGCTCTTGCAGGAGCTGGAGCAATAACTTTAATCATGCACCACATATTTATTATCAGCTACAATTAAAACCAAGGACCAAGCACCGTATATTTGTGGTGTTTGGTCCTTATTAGGTAACTTTTAATTGGACCATTGTAGATTAACCAGCTAACACCTGCGCTCCCCTTTCAAATGGTGATTTTATGAAAGATAAAAACTTTGAGTTGAGTAAAACAGCAGGATGTCTGAGTATTAAGGTTATTGCTTGGCTATTACAATATTCACTATATATACAATATGTAGGGTTTCTGTTATGATTTGCTTCTGATACCTTCATATAGCACTTCTAAAATAAGATGTAAATGTACATGTCTAGATGAGGCCCAAGACATATTACATTAACTCCTATTTGTTTCTGATACCATAGTATTTCCAGTAAGCTGACTTTTTATGTCATCCATATCCTTACTCGCCATTGTATATACATTATGATACAAGATAAATGTACCATTACTATGGGGTTAAACAGATGAGCCAAGGCCATTTCAGCTTTAATTGAATGCCTGCCAGAAAATGGATAGGTTTTTGAAAGATGCTCTGAAGTTGCCCTTAAAGACCAATCCCTAATTGTAATGGGAGAAATGCAGCAGAGGAATCAGTGGTGGGAAGTATAGGATTGCTCATTAGAGTGTGGCCAATTTGCAGAGATGTCAAGTTATCTTCACTTTCATTGAAGTACTTAACTTTCACAGACTTGCTAATAGCAAACTGTCGACTTTACAAGAAACAGCGTTTATTGTGATATACAATGAATGAGTGTGTATAGATATATTTTGCTTTCATATTTCATTCTACTGTACTGTGATCAGCTCAGTAGTCTATAGTTGTATATGGAAGGAGTATTTTTGATTCTATACCTTTAAATTCCTAACAGATATATAAAGGTACTCAGCGCACACTCATAGCTTGGAAAGCCTCTATTTTACACCTAGCACAGGGTGAAACATAAAAACATTCCTTAATTCTGACCTCACAGTTAAGAGGAAAGCTTTGCCTTACAACACTTGACAGAATAAGTGTAAAATATCTTATTAGATAACTTCATAGGAATATCATGTAGTGTCATCCATGGTTTATAAGTTTACTGCAGACAAAGGCAGGGGGAGTCCACCATGGAAGGGTGTTTGTTAAGTCTATTCTCGACCTCTGAGGCTAATGAACAGCGACTCCCAGATTGATTTACCACATACCATAGATGCTAGATTATTTGGCTTTTCCATATCTTGCTGATATTTGTATATTCAGTTGTATCTTTTGATCTAATGTGTCTTGCATGATGATATATTTCTTGATATTTTGGATGTCTTTTGATATCTTGCTACATTTATCAGTTTTAACCCCATAATGACGCAGCCCCTTTTTATTCCATTTTCGTTTTTTCCTCCCCCCTTAAAAAAAAAAAAAAAAAAAAAAAGGAACTCCTTTATTTATCCATCGACGTTGCTGTAGGAAGGCTTGCTTTTTGCAGGACGAGTTGTATTTTTCAGTGGTGATATTTAATGTAGCATATAATGTACTGAAAAACGTTTAAAAAAATTTTAAGTGCAGTAAAGTAAAAAAAAAATGACATTCCACCATCTTTCAGTGCGTCTTCTTTCTACGGCGCACAAACTGCAACAAAAATGACATGATAACTTTATTCTATGGGTCAGTATGATTACTACGATACCAAACTTGCATTTTTTCTTACTGCACTACTCTTTTTTTTCTTCAAAGACATTTAATTTTTTTTAAATTATTTTCTGTGGTCATATCGTGCGCGCAATAACTTTTTTATTTTTCTGTCGACGTAGTTCAGTGATGGCTCGTCTTTTGCGGAATGTCCTGTAGTTTCCACTAGTACGAATTCAGAATACATACAACTTTATAATCGCTTTTTGTGGCGTGTTTTCTGGGAGACAGGGTAACTGAAAAAGTGCATTTCTGCCATTCTTTATATATTTTTTCGGACGACATTCTCTCTGTGGGGTAAATAATGCACTACTTTGATAGATCAGACTTTTACGGATGCAGTGATACCAAATATGTATTTTTTATGATTTTGGTTTTTTATTATTATAGATATGGCAAAAGGGGGATGATTTAAACTTTTATTACTTTTTTTACAACTAATAAAACTTTATTGATCTTCTTTTTACCTTTCTTTTAAGCCCCCCTGGGGGACTACAACATGCAATGCTTTGATCGCTCCTGCAGTATGACGTAATGCTGTAGCATTACGTCATACTGAGATTCGACAGGCAGTCTATCAAGCCACCCCAAGGGCATGGCTTGATAGGCAGTCTCCTAAGCCAGCCCTGGGGCTTTCAGAAGGCCCCCGGCTGCCCTGACAACTGCACGGCTCCCCCGATCTCACTGTGAGAGGGGGCTGTATGAGACTACCTCTCTTCATAATACCCCGATGCTCCAGGATAAATGTATGTCCTGAAGTAGGAAGGTGTTAATATTTGGCTTGTGTGTATGTGAACCCATTTATTCTTGCTGTGGAACCCACCATAAAATAGTTGGGCTGCAGTTGCAACAAAATCAATACATGCTCCTATTGAATGATTGCAAGCATAGGTCTTTCAAAACATGAGCAATTTACATAGTAAGTTTATTTGAAAGTTATATTCTCTTCATTACAGAAAGGTAATGCTAATGTTGAATGTCTCCAATAAACATTATCTATAATCATCTGTTTAGAATGATCCTAAAGGGCAGGTGTGGGGAGCTGATGGATCATGAAGGATGTGACGGCTATTGAATCTAAAGTGATAATGAATTTACAACATGTAAAATTATTTGCTTTAGTATCCTGAGGCAACCAGAAAAAGTGATTTCTGTTACAAACGTGGGAGGATAATAGATTTTCACTCTTCAGTTTTTCTTGTAATAGTATTCATTTTCTCCAGAAAACAATATTCTTAAACTTTCTGTATATTTAGAACTCATGAAATTCTGCTAAAATTGCTTTTCCCACACTGACGCTATCCATCAAAAGCTTGGAATTAATAAAGCATTCAGTAGATCTTATGCGTCTGCACTCCTTCTGAATTTCTAATATATATTTTTGACCTTGGACGTATTTATCCAGTGGGACTTGATAAAATGTGCTAAGAGGATGTATTTTAGGGTTACACTGCAGGCATTATCTGTGGACAATGGATGTAGTGCTGCACAGAAGAAACATACATTTCCTGCAAGCAGGTGGCATTGAGCAGGTGGAGCGAGAGAGGGGTTCTGCAGTAAAATATGGCAGTACTCCACTTTTGCCTATTTATGTATTTATACTATTTATTTATATATACCGTTATTTATTTCTTTAACCCTTTGCAATCCAATTTTGGATTCAGGGTTTCCTAGGCGGCTTTCTCTGTCTGCCATTATGATGGCGCCATCTGCTGGCTAGAGCCAGTACTGCAGTATGTGACATCATGGAGAGGCCCCGGACAACAGAGCGGCCAGTAATCTACAGTAAGAGTACCCTGCCAGACGTCTTTGACATCGGAGTTGTACAGCCTTCAATCAGAATGTCTTTAAACGTCAGACAGTGGATTGGAAAGGGTTAATCCTACTGTCTAATCTACTGATCCCTGTGATTGTCCTGTACATTGTCCATGTCTTCACTATGCACTGCACCATTCTATAGAAAATAAGGCAGAACTTTATGCTATCGGTACCTTGCGGGGGAACCTGCATTGATGGAATGATGCACTTAAATAAAAACAACTATCACCGTGTATCTGAAAGCATATATGATACTCCAAAATGTATAACTGTATAAATCAGGCCTATGTGTAGTTGATAGTTATAGAGGTTTATAGACTGGTGATGAAATGTGGTGAACTTAAAGGGGTTGTCTCGAGGAAGCAGTGAATTTTTTTTTTTGCCCAGTCCCCCTAATTAAGCATACATTACTAAGCCCCCCTGTAAATGACTTTTCTAGCTGGTTTGTACTTACAGTTCCAGCGTTTCAGCAACTTATAAAAATTTTCCCAAGATGGCCGCCGGCTCTTTTCCCGTCGCTTGCTGTAGCCCGACGTGCGCGCTCCGAGACGCTACCAGCTGTGTCTCCCTGACAACCAGACGCCCCGCAGCCGCCGACCGGACCCCTGGATTGAACGCCGCCGACCACGGCACACAGTCACCCACCGCCAGGCAGCAGGTAACCGGCGCAGCCCCCACCCCCCCGGCACAGCGACAGCCCCCCCATCACAGCGGCAGCCCCCCCCCCGGCACAGCGACAGCCCCCCCATCACAGCGGCAGCCCCCCCATCACAGCGGCAGCCCCCCCGGCACAGCGGCAGCCCCCCCATCACAGCGGCAGCCCCCCCCCCAGCACAGCGACAGCGCCCCCATCACAGCGGCAGCCCCCCCCGGCACAGCGACAGCCCCCCCATCACAGCGGCAGCCCCCCCCCCCGACACAGCGGCAGCCCCCCCCGACACAGCAACAGCCCCCCCATCACAGCAGCAGCCCCCCCCCCGACGCAGCGGCAGCCCCCCCGGCCCATCACTTAGGCGGCAGGACGGCGGGACAGCTGGGCGGCTTCTCGGGACAGCTGGGCGGCTCTGCACCTTCCTCTAACAGAGGATGGTACAGAATGGCGGCTCCAGCGCGCTCCCGAGCAGTGACAGCTCGTCTGCGCATGCGCAGAAGAGCTGTAGCGGGGAGCACACTGAAGCGGCTCGTGCTGAAAGGAGAAGACCGGACTGCGCAAGCGCGTCTAAAAAAGCAAGCTGCCAGCGAATTTAGACGGAACCATGGAGACGAGGACGCTAGCAACGGAGCAGGTAAGTGAATAACTTCTGTATGGCTCATATTTAATGCACGATGTATATTACAAAGTGCATTAATATGGCCATACAGAAGTGTATAACCCCACTTGCTGCCGCGAGACAACCCCTTTAAAGCCTATGCCCCTTCTCTGTCTTAACTCCTCCAATGACTCAAGATGCTTCTTAAGGGAGCGTTCCCACAATGGTTTTTACTCATCTGTGGAATTCCATCACAGGTGCCAAAAACAGCATTATAAAGGAATTCCCAAATGGAAATCATTGGAACCAATCACTGCCATTAGTGAAACAAACACCACTTTGGCATCCACTTGACAGGGTTTACATCCATTTCTGCTATATAGTTAACTACATTATTCTATACTCCAAATAGAACAAAAACGAACAGAAATCCTGTCAAACGGTCACCAAAGTGGTGTTCATTTCACTAATGACAATAAATGGTTCCATTTCGGGGTTCTGCCTCAATGTAATTTTTAGGACCTCTGACGGAATCCCCAGATAAAATCCAACAGTATAGTGAAAAACGCTATGGGAACGCCCCACTTTATGAACAACAGACAATGCTGACAAAGCATCAGTTTATTGCTATGAGGTCTTAGTCACACGGGCGCATCAGCACCCGTACAGGGCTGCCGATGCGCCCGCGTGACTGAGCCCTTACTGCAGGAAGAAGACGGCCTTACCTCAAGATGGACGTCTCTCTGCAGCACTGAAGAAAGAACACATGACCGGCAATGAAGCCGGTCACATGTTCTTTCTCCCGGCGCTGCAGAGAGACATCCGTCTTGAGGTACGGCCGTCTTCCTCCTGCAGTAACATGGGCGCTGATGCGCCCGTGTGACTGAGCCCTTAAGGAGCAAATGACAAATTTAGTAATACGTATTTGTACCAGTTTATTGTTAGGTAATCGACAAAGAACAACAACTGTGTGCAAGAATTCTAAAATATGTTAGACTTTTATGTTTAATCCGTTTTTATTGAATTTTTCACATAAAATATTCATTATCAAGTGGGTCTCGCAGGACAATATTAAAGAACAGCAATAAATAATGGAACATGTAACATATACATTCGTAAAAGTCTGCGGGCCGTAACCTGCAGTTACCCTCCTCTCACTATCACGAAGTAGAGGAGCAGTGAGAAAAGCAACTAGTAATCCACAGGCGACAATCTGCCAACGAATGAAAAGGATGGGCAACAATCACATTGATATTATTTAAAAGGGGGGCTGAAGTCTTCCATTTATGGTAGTAAAGACAGAGAAGAAAGTAGAGAAGAGAACAGAATTAAGGGGGAAAAGAGGGAGGGTGTGGGGGCACAGGGAAAAAATACATAACATAAAAAATAAGTAAAAAATAAAAAAAATTAAAAATTATATTCTAAGTGAAAATTAGTGCCTGACTAGGAACACCAGCCACCCCGAGGGAGTGTCCACAATCATTTATATGTTAGACTTTTAATGAGCCAGTATTTTTTTTGCCGCTGCTTGACTGATATAGTTGACCTGTGGCTGTAGATTTGCGCACATTCAATCACACGTGTACACTTTTGCCCTCTATTATGATTCAGTGTCATGAGGCAGACATGAACATCAAGCAGTAATTGGGAAAAATAGAGTACACAGATAAGTCAAGGTTGAATCATGTGTTGGTCTTCTTTTTTATTGCATTTATGATGGAAGCTTTAATCTGATTTAGAACTTATGTCATTGGTAAATGGAAAAGCAAAGCCTCCTAATTACCAATATGGCTGTTCGGTAACTGGAGATATTCAAGAAGCAGTTGTCATGGCAACAGACCCCCTTGAATTCTATTGACGTGCACTTTCTTTATATCGTGCCGATGAGTGCTGAGGATCATTTATTGTTTACAGATACATATATTAAATGCTAAAAATGAAAAACATAAAAGACTGCACCAACCGACATTGTGTAAATGAAGGCTTCACAAACTCTACACATCCCTAATTAGTATGTGATAGAAAACGTGAAACTGTAATGCTACCAATCCACATGCAATCAAAGGGATATTCTTAAGATGCAATTGTATTTACTTATTATATTTTAAGGCCATTAATAGAAAAAAAATCTATCACTAGAGATGAGCGAACGTACTCGTTAAGGGCGATTTCGCAATCGAGCATCGCTATTTTCGAGTACCTGGCTACTCGGGTGAAAAGGTTCGGGGGGCACCAGGGGTCGGCGTGGTGAAGGAGGGGGGTAGCAGTGGGGAACAGGGGGAAGCTCTCTCTCTCCCCCCCACTCCCCGCTGCAACCCCCCGCTCACCCCCGGCGCCCCCTGAATCTTTTCACCCGAGTAGCCAGGTACTCGAAAATAGCGATGCTCAATTGCGAAATCGCCCTTAACGAGTACGTTCGCTCATCTCTATCTATCACACATAACCAAATATTATTCTAGGTCATCAACCAGAGCCTTTACTTACTTCTGAATTGCCAGTCACAAGTATATTTTGAAGCCTAGTAGATTGAATTAGACCAAGTACACACACAGAAGTTTTTGATGCAGTTTTGTTTCCTTTGGAGTTTTTTTTAGCCAACAGAGAAAACTGATAAAGAAATAATTTATACTTTTCTTCTTTGGACCTGTTGATTTTTTGGTTAAATAACCAGCAATGAAAGAGTTGAGTTCAAGTCTTTGTATTATTACAGCAATACAAGGCAGCACTCCATGGACTAGAAGGAGACGGAGAAACTCTTAATAAGAGCCAGCCATGTACAGAGCCTTGCTGCTCCTCCGATATGCTTAGGAAGGGCAGATTTCAAATGTCACTCATCTTGAAGTAGGATATTCACCACTTTGCTTAGTTTCTAGCAGTATTCACCCTTTAGGCCGTTTATGTGTACATTTGCACTGCGTATTTGTGCAATAGACATCGTGTATTTGTGCGCACAAGTGCGCGTTTTATTGTATTTTTTGGGCGTGCAAATCATGCACATTTGCACATGCAAAAAAACATGTAACCATGCTCCCATTCGTTGCAATGGGAAATTACGTTAATTAGTTCAATATGTGCAAGTTTCGTGTACGCACAAAACATGCTTATCCAAATGAACCCCTTGAAATCATTGGGCTCTATTTATTATGTATTGCACACGCAAATTTTGTGCATGCAAAACTCTGTGCAAATACATGCATGTGACACAGGCCTTAGGCTACTTGCTTGCTCATAGTATGCTGTCAAAAAAAGCAAAGGAAAGTCGGGGTCACATATGGTGAAGTCCAGCAACTCACTTGGTTATCCAACGCACACTTATTATATTCACAGTAGGACAAAATATCAAGCAATTTAGGGCTTCTTCACATCGCCGCATGCGCAATTATGCTTGCCACTAAGGAGCGTAGTTGCGCATGGATGGGTTTCTTTTTTTTCCTCGAAATATCCAAACTTTGCACTAGTGCATTCGAATTTGAAAAAAACTGTGAAAAGATAGGTCCTGCCCTATCTTTCCCACACGTAGTTAATACTAGATGCAGGAAAGATAGGGCAGGACCTATCTTTTCTTGCCCATACTATTTATGGGCGAGAATATCAATAATGAAAACCTCTTATAACTGAACTAAAACACGCCCATCTGAAAAAGCCCTTAAGGCTCCTTCACACTGGCGAGAAAATCGCGCATTTTTTCTCGCAAAGCGAGAGTGAATGAAAACACATGATAGAAACCAATGATTTTCAATGGTTTCATTCTCATTTGGATGTTTTCACTCCTGCGATGCTGCGTCAAAAAAATGGCAACATGCCTTTTCTTTTTTCAATATTGCCCATTGTTTTGGGAGAATATTGCGATCCCCTCATGCTCCTGTTACAACCGCGCTGGGGATTCCTTCCGCCCCGCAGGGATGCGAGGCTGTTTCCATGTGATAACGCCTCACATCCACGGGTTTTCAGAAGGATTGCAAGGGTGATATCGGGCCTTGAATCACGACCCCATGTCACCCACGCCAGTGTAAAGGGGCGCATAATGAAACAAACTTTGAATTTCACTGGTATATCATAGCCCACCTCAAGTTTCGCTTCTTAGGGACCTTTCACATGGACGGAATTCGTCTGCTGGGACACAGTGGAATTTGCTACACTACAGATTTTAGTACGGAATTGCAAACTGATTTAAGCCATTTTTATTCTACATCAAAATCCATAGAATTTAGCACGATAATGCGGACAATTCCACCCGTGCAAAAATGCCCTTACAAGCTTCTTCTAGCGCTTCTTATATCAAGTAATATTTCTTATAGCAAGCTACTTCTTATATCAAGTAATATTATTACTTGAGTTTTATTCTTAGTAGCCAGCCCACCCCATCGGTGTTACATATTCATAAGATGAAGGCAGTGCTGATGAGATACTGTTAACATACCATTGCCATTTGGAAGGCGGCCATGTTTAATAATATCCTTGAATGAAACAGGGGTAATTATATGGACTGTACAGTATTATTTATATTGTAAACTGCTATTTTCTATCACACGTATAATATTTAGGGCTTATTTTTCTGTAGGTAATTTCCTCATAGAATTTTAAGAGAAAATTCAGATAATATTTGCTGGTGAATGGTTGTTTCACTGCAAGGGATGATCAGAGTCTTTTCTGTATCCAAGTTCATTTTCAGGCTGGCTCTGGAATTGAATAATCAATGTCATTATCTATTTTCCCTAATCTAAGTCACATCAGGCTTGTGCAGTAGATCAATATGAACAAGAAAGCATGGCGATGCTGCTGTTCCACTGGGACTTGTTACTAGCAGTGCTAAAGACTTGTAGACTGACTCATAGAAAGACTGTCTACTGCCAACCAATTGGGGTTCTAGTTTTGAAAAGAAAGAAATAAACTGTTGTGCAAATGAACAATTTGTTGATATGTTGTCGATTTTGATAAATGTTAGTTCTTACTACAATGTTTCAGATTTAACATTACAACTATATGCAAATATCTAACATTGTGAAGCAGAGGACTACTGATGGGCCCCAATGCAAAATCTATAACTATAAGGGCCCCACAGCTATTAAGGCTTTATTTATAGTACTATTCTCCTCAATTGTGAGAGACCTAATGCACCCCCTAAGGCTTCAAGACCCTGGTGCGACAGCATCCTCTGTATGCACTACAGCCGGGACTCTGTTCTGTTGTAGAAGCAATTGTGGTTTGCTACTTAAGTTTCCAACTGATAATCCATTAACTGAACAGGTATATGAGGAGAACAATGCTGAGTCTTATATCAAACAGCAAGATACTAGAAAACGTACAGAAATATTTATGGCAGTGCTTAGAGGTCTGCAGGTTGGGAATCTCTGAAGGCTTTTGAATATGGCAGAGCCCAATGAGCACAGCCTAGATCATAGACTGAACATGAGTCAACAATGTGATGCAGCAGCAAAAAAAGTAAACAATTCTGGGATGTATTAGGAGAAGCATAGAGTCTAGTTCACGTCAGGTAATTTTCCTCTTCTACTCTTCCTTAGTCAGAACTCATCTGGAATATTGTGTCCAGTTCTGGGCACCCCAATTTAAAAAATACATAGACAAACTAGATTAAGTTCAGGGAAAAACTACCAGGATGGTGAGCGGTCTGCAAATAATGTCTATGAGGAAAAGTTAAAGGATCTGGCAATGTTTAGCTTGCAAAAAAGAAGGCTGACAGGAGACTTAATAGCGGTCTTCAAATATCTGAAGGGCTGTCACAGTGCAGAAGGATCAGCCCTATTCTCATTTGCACAAGGAAAGACTAGAAGCAATGTGATGAAACTGAAAGGGAGGAGACACCGATTATATATTAGACAGTGAGGGGGATCAATGAGTCGAACAGAAAGCTGTACTGTGATTGGTTGCTTTTAGACAGTTTCATAAATTGGTGGGAAGTCTTCACGTCTGTGCTTACCTACAGCAATGGTTATATCTTGTGATGGCAATCAAGCCTATATTGCCCACATAATCAGGAAGGATCACAGTCACCACTCCATAGAATAACATGAGAAATGAGGAGGCTGGACTCATTATTTATGGTTGATTGCAGGCCAGAATATGAGATGGCCACAGAAGTAGGATTTTTGGGCTGTATCTTTGGGGCATTTGAAAGGTTACTAGTCTTAATGGAAATGAAAATCTGCTTTTTCAATTACATTCATCTGAAAAGCATCAGCCTCCCAGTGTAACAGCTGGGTCTGATATTTTGCGATGGTTGTGCCAGTTGATTCGTTTCATCACTAAATTTCATTATGGCTCTTTCTTGAAAAGGTATTTTTTATTTGGAATGCCAGCATTGCGTGTCCCTTTGCAGATGTTATTTCAGATTAAAGTTTAGGTAATAGTGAGTGAAAATGGCATGTACTTTTCCTCTTTGCTTGATGAAATTATATTTCCTAACTGTCTATTGTAAGGCACCACTGCTTGCATAACAAGTGGGCTAATCTGATATTTTAGGTGACTGTAGGATGTCAGGATTTATTATACTGCAGTCTTGTTGGCACGAATAGAGGGGAAAGATTCCTCACAGATGTATTCAGAATAAACCTAAGGGATATCTTCTGTGATAAGAAGCATTAATGGCTTTCCTGTTCCCAGGAGGACGTGTGCAGAGCTATTTGCCCCTTCTTTTATTGTAGTGTATCTCATTTCCATTTTTTATTGTACTATTCATTGTATCATTTCCAACGAGAATTAATCTGGCAGAACAGTGATTTAGCAACTGTGTTCAGTTGGTCAATGACTGTAATGTATTAAGAACTGAATTCAGCTCTTATTCTGCAAGATAAAAGGACCTGCTCAGGTCTGGATAATTGAGAATCTAATATTTTATGTTTACTAGCTGTACCATAGCCGCTTTATGTCCTTCACGTGAAAGGACATCTCATATCAATATTGTTTGCGGTACACTGGTAATTAATTTCCACTCATGCTATTTCCTTTAACTGAGAGCCAATAAATCTTTAAGTGTGCAGGTGAAGGCGACAGGTTCATGACTACCTGACATGTGAGATAAAGGATCTGCGGCTGATAGGCATGATAAATTTTGCTGATGGTAATAATTCCTATTTACTCTGACTAGCAGTTTAACTAAGTGAATTTGTGATTAACCAAATATCCTTAGGCTTTATAAGACACCCTGATGCTAAAAGCAGTTTCTACATAATGTGTAATTTAGTACTGTACAAATATGTGAAGACAGCATCAATAGCAATTACCGAATATACTTTTAATACATATATACTCTATTCACAAGTGGGAGCATTGCATCCACCCAGTGTCTCCATAGTATAGATCGTTTTGGCCATTGGTAGACCATAGATCAGTGATGGCGAACCTTTTAGAGACCGAGTGCCCAAACTACAACCCAAAACCCACTTATGTATCGCAAAGTGCCAACACGTCAGGGGGCGGGGCTTATCACGACGTATGATTTTACCCCCGTCGTTCTAAAAAGGAAAGGGGCCGCTTCAACATAGACAGGGTGAAGATTCTGACTGCTTTTTCCATGCGGAAATACTGCAGAATGTCCTCAGCGCAACTTTCTGTGGAAAATTCTGCAGCATTTCCGCATCCAAAAAGCAGTCAAAATCTGCACCCTGTCTATTTTGAAACAGCCCTGCCCATTTCTGCCACATGTAAACATACCCCAGTGGTAATAGTGACACCTTCCCCCCAGCGATAATAGTGACACCCCCCCCCCCCATTAGTAATAAAAGTGACATCCCCCAGCGGTCCCCCAGCAGTAATAATGCCCGGTTCCCCCAGCAGTCATAATACCCCCCCCCCAGTGGTCCACCAGCAGTCACAATGCCACCCCCAGCTGTCCGCCAGCAATAATAATGCCCCCCAAGCGGTTCCCCCAGCAGTCATAATGGCTCCCCCCCCCCAGCGGTTCTCCTGGCAGTCACCATGCCTCCCCCCCCCAGCGATTCTCCCAGCAGTCATAATGAATACCCCCCCCAGCAATTCTCCCAGCAGTCATAATGCCTCCCCCCAACGATTCTACCAGCAGTCATGCCTTCCCTCCCCCACCAGCGATTCTCCCATCCCCCCCCAGCGATACTCCCAGCAGTCAGAATGTCTCTCATCCCCCCCCCCAGCAATTCTCCCAGCAGTCAGAATGTCTCCCATCCCCCCCCGCAGCGATACTCCCAGCAGTCAGAATGTCTCCCATCCCCTCCCCAGCAATTCTCCCAGCAGTCAGAATGTCTCCCATCCCCCCCCCAGCGATACTCCCAGCAGTCAGAATGTCTCCCATCCCCCCCCCAGCAATTCTCCCAGCAGTCAGAATGTCTCCCATCCCCCCCCCAGCGATACTCCCAGCAGTCAGAATGTCTCCCATCCCCCCCCGCAGCGATACTCCTAGCAGTCAGAATGTCTCCCATCCCCCCCCCCCGCAGCGATACTCCCAGCAGTCAGAATGTCTCCCATCCCCCCCCTGCAGCGATACTCCCAGCAGTCAGAATGTCTCTCACCCCCCCCAGCAATTCTCCCAGCAGTCAGAATGTCTCCCATCCGCCCCCCCAGCGATACTCCCAGCAGTCAGAATGCCTCCCATCCCCCCCAGCAATTCTCCCAGCAGTCAGAATGTCTCCCCCCCCGCCGTCGATTCTTCCAGCAGTCAGAATGTCTCCCCCCCCCCCCGCCGTCAATTCTCCCTGCAGTCAGAATGTCTCCCATCCCCCCCCCCCCCGCAGCGATACTCCCAGCAGTCAGAATGTCTCCCATCCCCCCCCCCCGCAGCGATACTCCCAGCAGTCAGAATGTCTCCCATCCCCCTCCGCAGCGATACTCCCAGCAGTCAGAATGTCTCCCATCCCCCCCAGCAATTCTCCCAGCAGTCAGAATGTCTCCCCCCCCGCCGTCGATTCTTCCAGCAGTCAGAATGTCTCCCCCCCCCCCCCCCCGCCGTCAATTCTCCCTGCAGTCAGAATGTCTCCCATCCCCCCCCCGCAGCGATACTCCCAGCAGTCAGAATGTCTCCCATCCCCCCCCCGCAGCGATACTCCCAGCAGTCAGAATGTCTCCCATCCCCCTCCGCAGCGATACTCCCAGCAGTCAGAATGTCTCCCATCCCCCCCCCCGCAGCGATACTCCCAGCAGTCAGAATGTCTCCCATGCCCCCCCAGCAATTCTCCCAGCAGTCAGAATGTCTCCCATCTCCCCCCAGCGATACTCCCAGCAGTCAGAATGTCTCCCATCCCCCCCCCCCAGCGATACTCCCAGCAGTCAGAATGTCTCCCCCCCAGCAATTCTCCCAGCAGTCAGACTGTCCCCCCCCCCCAGCAATTCTCCCAGCAGTCAGAATGTCTCCCCCCCCCCAGCAATTCTCCCAGCAGTCAGAATGTCTCCCATCTCCACCCAGCGATACTCCCAGCAGTCAGAATACCCGCCCCCTGCCCCACATACTTACCCCTCCTCCTCGTGGGAGCGCTGCTCCTCTCCTGCCTGATCTCAGGTGCACACTCAAAGCAGTGTGCTTCTGTTGGATGCCTTCTCCCCCTGCTCTTGCAGAACCAAAGTAGGAGACGTCGGGGGACAGGGGAGGAGGATCCTGGTTGCACACTGACTCACAGTGTGCACCGGGATCAGCACAGATAGCAGCGCTGAGTGAATGCCAGCAGGCATTCACTAAGGTGGTGAGCGGCCGATGGTGATGCGTGCCAGCAGGGAGGGCTCTGCGTGCCGCCTCTGGCACGAGTGCCATAGGTTCGCCACCACTGCCATAGATCGTTCATAGTGCCTGTTTTTGCCACTCAGATTTAAAGGGTCTAGTGTTTGTTTCCTAATCTTTTTATGACCCTCGGGCCATTTTCCTACCCTGTTATTTGTTTGCAAAGAATTTTTTGGAGTGGAAAGTCCTGCACATGTTTTTGCAGTCCAGTAGCAAAGGGTTCAAAACCAATTAAAGCAACCAGGGCTGTGCTCTCCTTCTCAAGGACCAAAAAAGCTGCATGGTCTGCCTTTATGGCATGTACTTTACTGTATGTCAGTGAGTCCACTAATGGTTTTGCAACTCAGAAGAAGGGATTTTGAGTTCATGTGCCTTTCTCATAAATAAAGCTATTCTGATAATTATAGTAATTACTAGTCATTTTATGTTTCAGTGTAACTAGAGGCAAAGTTTTAATTCTTACTATTATCCCTTTTAAGCTTCTTCCTCGGTATATGCCAATTTGTAAGGTCAAAATAACACAATTTGGCTCAAAAAAAGAATGTTTCTACACACGTTGTAAAGAAAATCAAGCACCTAGAAGGAGCTGTTGGAATTGAATGAAACTTTCTATGTGTGATTGTAATATTGATATAAGTAAGTGATTACAATATCAGAGCAACAGGGTAATTTATTGCAGAAAACTGACACCTTGAAAGGAGGCTCTAGTACCCTGTTGTAGCGCCTCCAGCTTGGATGCAAGATGTGATATGGGCAGGCATGTAGACATTCAGGTTTCGTATGGTATCCTGCGGCATATTGGTCCATATTTGCTGTAACAGCCTCTAGATCCTGCAAACTTGTCAAAGTTGGCGTCTCAGATGGTCCCATACATGTTCTATTGATGATAAATCTGGCGACTGGATGGCAAAGGAAGTGTGGCAATGTTGTGGGGACATTCCTGTGACACTCTTGTGTGTGCGGCCAAGCATTATCCTGCTGGAAAATGTCTCATGGAAGCCCAGCCATGAGAGGAACACATGTGGCTGCAGGATGTCCTGAACATATACCGAGCTGTCATGTACATCATATCCCTACTAGGGGTGACTGACTGTCATATGCAATGGCCCCCCAGGCCATCACACCAGCAGTGAGGGCAGTGTGCCACTCCACAACAAAGCAGGATTAAGGCGCTCACCCCTAGGTCTCCAGACATAAACATAGCTGTCATCAGTGCCCAAACTAAACCTGGATTCATCACTGAAGACAACCCGGTTCCACTCTGCAGCAGTCCAGTTTAGTCATTCACTACACCACTGCAAATGGAGCTAATGCAGAGTTGGTGTTAAAGGCAGTATGTGCTCTGAGACCAAATGTCTTTCAACTAAGCGATTGGAAGTGGTTCCGCCAGGCACATGGGCCTGTAATGATAGTGCCACCTGTCTCTGGATGGCGAGCAACAAAACAGTTGGAGCTGCTTGTGCTTGTTGCACGATCAAATGATCCTCTCTACTGGTGGTCTCTTGAGGGCATCCTGAGCCCAGTTGCCTTGTGTGCATGCTCTCATGCATCCGCTAGTCCCAATAACTCCTAACAGTCTGTTTTGAAAGATTCAGGTGCAGGCAAGTCGTCAATATGACCATCCAGCTTCTCAAATTCTAATAATGTGCCCCCTCTCAAACTCTGTTATCTGGATGAAATCTCCTGGATTGCATCATAGAGGCGTCTAGTGGTCAACAAGATCCACACAAGAGGAAAAAGAAGTCACTGCACACAAGTAGCCTCTGTGAGCTTTTTTATAGGCCAAGGGTGGAACAACTATTAGGACCTTGTTTGGCAAGACTGTTCATCTAATTGCACACAACTTCAATCATTTGTATATCTGCCTGAGATGTAACTGCATGCTGAGTTTTACAGCAAAACGACAACTACTTCTAGGTGATTGAGTTTTTTTGACAGAGTGTAAAATGACTTGAGTGTTACCTCAAAAGCCTTGTATACTATGCCGACCTAACAAACAAGCAAGATGCACACTATAATGAAATGTTCAACCAAAGTAGACATTGGTTTTATGTGTTTTGACACAATTGGACCTCATGGTGGGGAAGACGCTCCTTCCTGGCATTTCAATTAAATTCATTGGTCATTTATCCATAAGAATAACTCATTATAACTATAACACGTTTTGCTCATCAGCACTTTCTATTTAGCCCACAGAAATCTATAATAATTACAAATTCACATTTTCTTCTGACTTTGCCGAACTGCTTTACATGACATAAATATAAATATGTATGTGATCAGACACTGAGAACCTGGCAGATTTTCTTGCAAAGGCAAAATTGTAAAACAATAAAAATAATTTATTAAAACTAAGTACATTCCTAAAAGTATTGATTAAAAATTATGTAACTTTAAAGTGTAATTTATCACAGTGACAAACTAAGAGTTAAACTGGATGGAACTGGAATTACTGATTAAACACGATAACAACTATAAGTTTGGCTAAATTGTATTCATTGATTTAGATTTATCAATGACACTTTTTATTTCTTAAAAGTCACATTATTTCAAATGCTTTAATTTTTTTACATGGAATGTGAAAATTAACTGAATTGTTGGACAATAGACGAGGATTCTATGGCTGTCTTTTACAAAGAAATAAATAATAGTGAAAAAAACTAAGTTTTTCCATATACCTCTACTGTATTGAACGGTATTATTGTATTTTGACACCACCGGAAGCTAGGGGTTTGACAGGGCTTCCATGGAGGAACGCCCCTGTCACACCTCTAGCTCCTAATTGGCGCAAGTATCGAAGTCATAGCAGCTTGTGTATGGCAACCAATGCACACTGCTAGAAGCTTTTTAGGTGTCTCACCTAATGTAACCTGGGGCCTGGAATCCCCCGGCGGCAAGATATTACGAGGCCCTGCATTAATTTTATTTCAGCGCTGGAAGTGGCTTCCCCGCAGCTGGGGCCGGCTTCCCTGCTGTCCTACCCCATTCAGTGGTGCTGGGTGACATGGTTGGCTGCGTGACTGTGTAGAGCGGAGGAGCACAGCATTTCAGCAGAGGACCGGAGGAGCGCTGCCAGTGATCGTCGCTAGCGTGGGGGGGAGTTCATCATGCAGCAGTTCAGCGGAGGACCGGAGGAGCGCTGCCAGCAATCGCTAGTTCAGCACACAGTTCAAACCACAAGAGCGCTGATTGTCATCGCTGCTGGGGGGAGGAACTTACTTTGAGCAGTGGAGGTCAGCGGGCTGAACATCAGGAGGCTCCTAGGATCGGAGGAGCCCATCAACTTATGAGGAACAGCAGGAACGAAGTCAGTGTCACCAGCGGCCACTGCAGAGGCGCCGGAACAGATCTCCCATAGCAGGAGGGGGCCAGTGTCAGCAGCGGAGATGCAATCCACTTCTGTTGCCTCAACATTTGAACGCTGCTATGAGCATCAGAGGTGAAATCAGGGACGGATACTGAGCAACCAGGACCTGCAGGGGAGTGTTGTCTGCAGCCAATCAGGTGCAGGGGGTGTCCCCCCCTGTCAGTCTTGTCTCCACCAGGACTTCCTGGTGGTGTCAAGATACAATAATACTGAATTGAACTGTACATCTACAGTTGCTTCAAGACCTTATGACCAAAGGATGGATGGATCTGAGAGAGTTCTTCCACATTCCCAGAAGATTTCATAATCCATCCATCTTTCAGTCATGAGGTCTTGGAGTAGCGCTATATTTGGTTGCCAAGTTTACTAGTATGTTTATCTGATTGCTTGTCCGGCTTAGGGCCAGATCATCCTCCTTGGAACAAGACAGTGGCTACGGGGGACTTAGGCTAGCTGTGGTCCAGTCGCAAGGGCTGTGAACATCCCCATGGTAGACCTGGAGAGCTTGCCTTGGTTTGCTTGAAGGGCCTACCTCGATCTGGGACGTCGAGGAGGGTCAATTGTTGAGGATTATGGGGTAGTGTAGGGACAGTTAGTGAAACAGACAGTTTCAAGGGGGGGTTGTAGTGGATATACGCAATATCTATATTTCAGTGACAGTGGACATACACTTTTCATGAGTAGTGGACAGTGGACCTGTAGTGGACAGTTTTACTCATACTATACATTCTTTATCTTCTATATCCCTATGACAGTATTTTTCTATCTTGTGTTTGCTTACCCACATTTATCTTTATATATCTCATATATCCACTTCCTCATATGTACAATGAAACTCTCCATTTTCTTATTTTCTGCAAACTTTAGCAGAAGCTAGCATTTAGTGGAACACTCTACTTCCCGATTCCTAGCAAACTTTAGCAGAAGCAATTCAGATACACGAAACCGCAGTTTTTAATATTACCGCTTTTTAGCAAAGGCACTAGTCAACATACGCAGTTTACGGGAAATTTATGCTAATAATAGTTCAAGTCATAACCTCCAATCATACCGTACCACACATGGTACCCAAGACAACTCACTCATCTCATCTTGCCCCCTCCTGACTGATACCACGTGACGGGCAACGCCAAGAATAACAGATGACCGGATGAAGGAAGAATCTCAAGAAGCTTATCCAATAATCAATCAATACGTTGTATCTATGCAATCTTTGGCATGCCCAAAAAGGGCAGATATGTTAAACTCTATAAAAGAGGCTACGCGCCCACAAATAAAGCAGAAATGAGGACATTTTCATATACTGAACTTGTGTCAGTGTGATTGCTTCAGGCTGTGCGTACAGCCTCATAACATTAATTTGGAAGGATGCAAACATTTCTATTGATCATGCCATGGACCCCCAAAGGTCATCCACGATAGTGGTGGGAATCAACACTAATGATCTAGCTGGCAAACTCCTGTTCAAACTGCTGAATTCCATCTGGTATACCACTTACAGCTCATGTGGAGTTGTGCCCTGTCTGCAGAGTCCATAACCATAATCAGTACTCTCTATTTCCCATTGTTGTGGAACTATTGCACCCAGAAAGTGCCCTGTCTTTCCTTTTTTACCACTCTTTCTGTTTTATTTTTTGTTTGGCGTTTGGGATCTATTACTTTTACTGTATTAAATAAATTAGGGAATTCTTGTAACAACTGTAGTATACCTTCCCCATATAACATATAGAAAAAGTTGTATTTTCATATAAGGTACAACAGTGAAACATTATAAATAGGTCTAGGATTGTATAGTGACTTGTAGTCATCTGAAAGTCAATGTAAAATCACAGCATTAGGGCTCCTTCACACAGGCGCTGTGATTCTCGGCCGCCCGCGTCACAGCCAAAAATCGCATGTGTGAGAGGAAGCTGGGACCAAGTCGTGACTGCATTCCCCTTTTAATGCCCATTCAGATGGCTGGGCTGCGGTGTGTATATGCCACATCCCAGAATACCATCGGGCAGGGGGAGAGAGTTTAGCTCTGTTAAATTCCCTCCCCCTCTCCGTCTCTTGCCGGCTGCTAGCAAAGGGAGGGGGCAGGATGCGGCAGGAGAGCTAGTGTGTTAAACTCCTGCCCCCTCTCTGCCCCTTGTGGGCTGCTGGCAAGGGGACGGGCGGGAGCTTAGCAAAGCTAGTGTGATAATCTCTTGCCCCACCGCCTCCCTTTGCCCGCAGCCAGCAAGAGGCGGAGGGTAGGAGGAGTTGGAAGCAATTTAGCAGAGCTACCTCCCTTTTCCAGCAGCTCTCATAGGCTCCGATAGGAGTCTATGGGACCGGTCAGCATATTCCAGCAAAAGATAGGTCAAGACTAGAGATGAGCGAGCATACTCGTCCGAGCTTGATACTCGTTCGAGTATTAGGGTGTTCGAGATGCTCGTTACTCGAGACGAGTACCACGCGATGTTCGAGTCACTTTCATTTTCTTCCCTGAGAAATTTGCGCGCTTTTCTGGCCAATAGAAAGACAGGGGAGGCATTACAACTTCCCCCTGCGACGTTCAAGCCCTATACCACCCCCCTGCAGTGAGTGGCTGGCGAGATTAGGTGTCACCCGAGTATTAAAATCTGCCCGCCCGCGGCTCGCCACAGATGCATTCTGACATAGTTCAGGGCAAGTGCTGCTGATGCCGGAGCTGCTATAGGGAGAGCGTTAGGAGTGATTTTAGGCTTCAAGAACCCCAACGGTCCTTCTTAGGCCATAGATATAGCAGATCGCACCTATGTGCGATCTGCGATTCCTGTTCTCTTCTCTATATGCGGTCAATGGGGCCGGCGGCAGCAGCGCCGACCCCATTGAGAACATATAGAAGACAAATCCTTCTTCTCTGCCACAGCTGTAACAGCTGTGGCAGAGAAGAACGATGTTTGCCCATTGAATTCAATGGAGCCGGCAATACAGCAGGTTCCACTGAAAGCAATGGGCTGCCGGCGATCGCGGGATGAATTGTCAGGAAGGGCTTAAATATATAAGCCCTTCCCTGCAATTCATCCAGAAATGTGTTACAATAAAAATATATACCGTATATACCGGCGTATAAGGCGACGGGGCGTATAAGACGACCCCCCAACTGTCACCTTATACGCCGGGAATACAGCGGAGCAAAGAATAAAAATCATTACTCACCTCCCCCGGCGTTCTGCGGTGCTGCTGCAGGATGTCGCTCCCTCCTGGTCCCTGGCAGAGCATTGCTTTCTGGACGCAGGGCTTGAAATCCCCGCCTCCAGAAAGCTACTGTGATTAGCTAACACACGCCGTTAGCCAATCACAGCCATTCAATGACATCATTGTCATTGGCTGTGATTGGCTGAAGGCACGTGTGTTTTCTGGAGGCGTACTTTTAAAACTACAGGTTGCTGTACAAGAAACAAGCCCGCTCATAGCCCTGGCAACGGAAAAAAAAAGTTATGAATCTAGGAATATGACAACATAAATACAAATAATTTTTTAAGTGTTTTTTATTGTACATAAGTAACAAAACATAAAAAGAAAGTTCTATAAATTTGGTAAATACTGCAGATTCCCGCACACAGTTTAGAGCTGAAAGCTGTAAAAGCTGAGTGAATAAACTTTGCACATCTCACAGAAGATACTGGAGTGCCGTTTCTTTCTTATCTTGTTGAATTATGAGAATGTATGCTCCAGAATTGTTATTTCATGTGCAATACAAGCATATACTATAGCAGACATGTCAGAGAAGCTGATAGGTCCTCTTTAGAGCCAATATTGAACTATGGAACACACTACAAACAGGGCATGTTTGTTGAATTTTCACTTTTGGTGCATATTTGGGGTCGAAGGTGATTTTTTTTCAAAATGCAGCATGCCTTAAGTATGGCCTTTTTTAAAGCTTTTTTCCATAGGCTTTTCTATATGATTGGAAAAAAATATATGGCAAAGAAGGCATGAAGCCACCCAAAAAATGCCTATAAAAATACAAGAACTCATGGTGCCTTTACAAGTAAAAAACCAAAGGCCAAAACAACTGTATGTTAAGAAATTGCATTTTATACTGTTGTTCGGTCTTTCAGTTTGATAAATGCAAGGAGAATAAAACAGAAAATCTTCCATTTAAATTACAAAGCTATTTTTGAAGCACGGGCAGACTACTTTTAAGATACAATGTTAGGAAGTGACAGTGAAGTAAAGTTCTTGAAAGATGAATTCTACTTTTTGATGGTTTTTCACAAATAGGGTTGTTTGAGCAATTCGGGATCTAAACATGTTCTGCTCAACGTAATGATTCTGTCAAGTTGCATATGCTATTGAGACACTGAAAAGTATAGGCTGTGCTTGAAAAGTTCAGTTAAATGGAAACAAGGCCTTCAAGTTCCAAACCTCAGTGATCCTTAATAAGACAGGCCCAGTCATCCTGGTACAATCACAGATGGACCTAAACTAATGGGGGAAATGTGGTTTGTTGCGTGGCATTGTTTATCTACAGATGAGAATTAGAGCAAATGTTTTGTTTTCCCCAGAAAGTTATAAAACATCTTGGATTTTAACCTAAAATATTGTAAAATGTAAAAGGGGGGTAATTCTCAGAATAACATTTATCCTACAAATCATTTACAGAATATTTCTATAGGAGCATCACTCTCTTTACTCCATAACAAATGAGAAACCATACTACCAGAAACATGTGGTTCAAAAAAGAGACAGACCTCAAACACAGTGGTAACTTGCACTGATTGAGAAAGCAATGTCCCCAGCAGCAAGAATGTGACATTTGCACTGCTGTACATTCAGGGTAAGGAGGACACAGAGGTGACACCATTGCTTTGGGGAGCCAGAGAGAGGGGACACCAATATTTTGCAGGTTCTCAGAGGGAACATCAATGTTTTGGAGGCCACAGAGGAGACACTACTACTTCGGGGGCCACAGAGGTCACACTAGTATTAAAGCGGCTACAGATGGAACACTAGTACTATGGGGGAAAACCAAGGCAGCAATATTCCTGTTAATTGCCACAGAGGGGTTACTAGTCCTATGAGAGCTTTACTGAAAGGTTAATTGGGGGCAGTGGAAGGATGGTAAGAGAGTGAAGATATGGGTTGTTGCTGGAGCAAATCTTCATGGTAATCTAGGCTCAGATAAAGAACACAAATTAAAATGGGTATCACCAATCAGAAGGGATGCAGCCTGTGATTACTGGAGGTAAGTGAACTGTAATCACTATCACTGTGTAGAGCAGGTATCTAAGTATTATATGGTGACTGCATTATGCAGGGGTATACTTGAGCTGAGCTGCTGTATGTAAACCCGCTGTGCTATAGATATGCTGCCTGTAATATAATTTTTTATGGGGCCCCAAATATACGTTTTCCTATGTGGCTCCATGACTTCTTTGTAAGCCCCTGCTCACACATAGATAACAATGCAATGATGTGAGTATTCTCTGCAAGACACAATGGAATATGCTGGTACCAGAGTCGCTGCAGTTATACAGTATATTAAAGAGCCCAACTGGTCACACTAGTCTCCTCCTGAAGTAATGCATAGCCCTAATTTATATGTTTGCATGAGGCTTTACTCATATAAGTGTTACTGCGGTTCATGTAGACATTTTGACCATAGGACCCAGTATGTCTAGGTATGCATATGGGTAATCATTAGGTATGAACAGCTCTAGGTATGCATGGCTGATTACACCCAAGAGACCTCGTAAAGGCCGAAGACTGTCAGAAGTAAGACCCTGGTTATGATTTCCGCCTGGGTACCAGTAATATTTTGCTTTCAATGACCTATCATCTAATACAATGATAGAAATCAAAACTAAAGATTTTTAATAAAATGTACATATTATTTACCATTTTTGTTTAGGTTCATTCACCTTCTTGTCAGAAGTTGTTTCATATTTTTATATACCTACGGATGATTTTTAGAAGCTTTGCACTAGGTTGGTCCTGTCTATGAAATGATTTTTCACATTCATAATGTTCATATGTGCAGTACCACATAAAGCCGGATTCAATTTAATTCTGTGATGAGGGCCCTGTTCATCAAGCTCTGAGAAAATGAAAAGCACCGATATATTGAGTGGGATTACTTTGGACTTTCTGCTTAATGTGTAAAAACTAATAATAAAAAGCAGAAAAAATAGCATGGGCAAAGGCAGACAATGTATTTGGCATAGATCCCTGCTTTATGTGAGTGCTAGACGCTTGCTGAATAGACCAAAGTTAATATTATAAGGAGTACAGCAGTTGACTCCATAGACATAGGTCTTCATAACAGTTCATCTAGATTCACGCAAAGCATTTTAATGGTCAAGTTTTGTATTTGTTTATTGCGGTCAGCAGCAGCCTGATATTAGCTGAAAGTGAATAGGAAAACATGAATTCCAACTTTCCCAATTTGGGATATTCACCAAGCAAAAGGCACCACAATACTGTTTAAAATTGTCCTGAAATATCTGGTTCATGATGTGCACCACATCCATTATGTGTTTAGACACGACTTATGCTTAATGCTGGAATACTACCCTAGGTCAAAATTCACCCTATCAAATTTTCTGAATCTTCAAACTGGTGCCATCAGTGCGCTATTAGTTGCATTTCTTTTATTACAATCAAACTGTAATGAGCTCATACGTGTATGACGATATACTTGGCAATTGTTGTACAACTACTTTTAAAAAATACAGTTATCATCTTTGGTATGTCAGAAAGGTGTAGTACAGTAGGGTTAAAAAAGGGGTTGGCTGAAGAAAATAACATGTGACAAATGTTTTGGCTAAAAAATATTGGTGAGAAACTCCAGTAGTCATAAATGTGTATAAGAAAGATAAATGTGTTGAATACTTCGGGCTTTGACAGACAATCCTCTAATGTAGCACACTCACTCTTGAGCAGTGAATGAGTGTATTTAGCACTAATATGGAGCATGTTTGCGCAGGCACCAATCATTCACATGGCAGAAAAATCACTGCGCCCTGATTTAAAAGGCTAATTTGCCTAACGAGGTGCCAATTATTGCGGGTATGAGCTGCATTTAGCACATACCCATACAGGCAGATGTGCGTGTTTGTGCACCTCCCATAGATCTCTATGAGGCTCTTTGTTGCACAAACACGCACAAGATAGGGCAGTTCCTAAAAAAAAGTGAGAATGAACCCATTGAAATTAATGGTTCTACTCTCTGCCCTATGTGTGCAGGAGTTTCCCACACCTATAATTGCGGCGTATCACGGACATCTGTTTGGGCCCTTTTTTCATTGGAGTCCAGCAAGAATTTAATTCCCTTTTTACTCAAAATCTTCCCCCAATCATATAAACCTATATATCACAGAGCTATCATATTCTGCCTTTGGACAGGGTAGCAGATATCACAGGTTTGTCTAGTATTAGCTCCATTTACCTGAATGGGGCTGTTCTGGCAGGAAACATGGATTTCTATAAGGTGAATAGGTCAGTCATTAAAAAATCTGCCAGATGTGAATACAGATAGTCCCCTACTTGCGAACATTCAACTTACGAATTTCACTAGATATGAACTATCTGTTCTGCACAGTATGATGTAATGCTATGGCATTACATCATACTGTGCAGAGACCGGGCAGGCTTCTATCAAGCCTGATAGAAGCCTGTCTGGTCAGATCGCGGGACACTGCAGTTGCTAGGCAGCCGGGGGCCTGAAGGCCCTAGGGCTGTCTATGCAGAGCGCCTATCAAGCCGTGCGCGCTTGATGGGCACTCTGCACAGGCAGCCCTGGGGCCTTTCAGGAGGTCCCCGGCTGCCTAGCAACCGCCCAGCGTCCCGCGATCTCATCATGGGACGCTGTACGGGCCCCCTGAACGTCGGGTGCAGGCTGTTTCTTACAGCGGGCACCCGGCGGCAGCAGTTGCGACGAGTCGCGCCGCTTGTCAGAACTGTTAACACTTTAAATACCGCTGTCAGAGCGGTATTTAAAGTGTTAACAGTACCGACCAGCGGCGCGGCTCGTCGGAACTGCTGCCGCCGGGAGCCCGCTGTAAGAACAGCCTGCACCCGACGTTGTATGGAGCGGGATCCACCCGCGATCCCGCTCCATACTACCATTTGTTCGACTTGCGAACAAAATGGACTTGCGAACGGGCTCCTGGAACGGAACCTGCTCGCAAGTCGGGGACTACCTGTATACCCTACTGGTCCTTGACAAGAAATGTTTATTTGAAAATACATCCATAAATCCAATCACAGCTTCTCAATTTACAAATCGTTTCTGTTTATTTATTGTAAATACATTGTTTTAAAAAAACAAACAAAAAAACGGAATTTCCAGAAACCTTTTGTATTTCACATTACTAGCTTCAAACTCCGAGTATTTTTCAATTGAAATCTTATGGCTAATTCCTGATAGCATGGGGATTTAATGTCTGCCTAAATTGGATTAATGTTCCTATTTATATAGGCTTAATTAATACGGCTAAGCTTAACATCTATTAATAGTGTTGCAATTATACTGTTGTTGTTCAGTAAATGCACTGTAGTTCACAGCAGTCTGCTACTTCCCAGAGACCTTCACCATGGTTATAAACTTAAAGGACTAGCTCACTTCATTACACAGAGGAATCAGATCAGTTTCGGCTCTTTATGTGTAAATAAGCGGCTTACTATAAAAGTAACGTATTTGGATGTTTGCTGAAATCTTTAGCCAAAATAATTGAAAAGTGATAATTGTTCTTTATGGAACTTCTTTATATGATGTGAAGAAGCCAGGTCTGTGAGTGACAGCATTCGGCAGATAATTGATGGAAAACTTCGAGACCTTCCCTTCAGGAGGCTGCTGCGCTTGACCTTGCCGATAAACCTGCATTGAGTTACCCTATGCATCACCTGCGCACACAGGCTACCATCTTTCACTGTCTCCGTTTTTACAGTCTGAAAAATCCTTCATTTCACAAGGTTTTACTACCATGCATAAAACTGCAAAGGATTTTTATGCCTTCCACACTTTATTTGTGTACTAAACTCCTGGTAGAGCCTTTTATGGATTATCCTTTTAATACATCTCCAAGCAATTATATTTGCTGCTTTGTAGTCCAGTAGCTTAAAATATTAATTATCTCGAGATATTAATAACATAATCTCAAATTCAGGGAATTTAGAATGAATCCAGCATAAACTGGATGTATTTGAAGGCTTTTAATTGGGTTTAGCAGACAATAAGCTCTGTGTTCAAGTGGCTCATGTAGTAAAAGAATCAGATAATAACGTGTGAAAAGTGCATTCTTGGCTTCTGAAATGTATTTGTAAATAAAGTGACCATTCAGAATGCAAACCTACATGTTTATACACAGTGATGAAGATGTCTTGGTCTAAAACGTGCCACCATTAGAGATGAGCGAGCATACTCAGTAAGGCGATATACTCGAGAGAGCATCGCCTTTTTCGAGTACCTGCTGGCTCGTCCCTGAAGATTCGGGGGGGGAGGGGGCTGCAGAGGTCGGGGGTGGCGCGGGGTGGCGCAGGGCAGCGAGGGGGACTGGGGAGGAGGGTGAGAGAGATCCCTCCCTCTCTCCCTCCCGATCCCATCTGCAACCCCCCGCTCACCCTCGTTGCCCCTCCGAATCTTCAGGGACGAGCCAGCAGGTACTCAAAAAAGGCGATGCTCTTTCGAGTATATCGCCTTACCGAGTATGCTCGCTCGCTTTTCAATAAATGGTAACAGCAATATGTATAGCCAGTAACAGTAGTCACTCTTACAGCGATAATGTCAATATCCTTATATGTTGATAAATATGCCACATAGCTTAGAAGCCATCACCCTACCAGATCGCAACATTTTAAAGGAATTTGGGGGGAATTTTTACTTAAATGGATGTATCTAGAGCTGTAAAGCATTTTTGCAATAGGTTTTTATGGTACATTTTTGCACTATTTGGCTTCTGCAGCTTATACATATCACAGTATATATCAACTGCAGAATGCCTTTCACTAGCAGATACATCATAGAGCTTGCCTGATGGTTCAGATTCCAGCCCCTCTCTCTCCTCTCCTGAATGCACTTCTGATTTATGTCAAAATGAAAGATTATGATTGTTTTAGTAATAAATCAGCTGATAAGATAGTTCAGCTTAGGAGAAGAGAGGCTGCAGACTGAGCCCTCAGACAAACTCCCTGATGAATTTCACAATGAAGAGCATTCTGCATTATATCATGATACATAGAAGTTGCAGAAACTAAATGTTACAACATTTTTATTAAAACCCTATTTCAAAAATTATTTTCAGCCAAAATTCGTGTATTTAAGTAATAAAATATCCCCAAAGGTGTTCATAGTCTAAAGTTCATTAAGGCTGTATATCTTAATCACAACACAGGTGTGCTGGCAGTCACACTGAACTGTACTTACAGTACCATAGGGTCCTACAAGCACTAAAATACATGAAATTGGCTGAACGCAAAACTTTTTGCACAACAAACATACAATAGAAAATTTATTCGGAAATACAAAAAACATACTGTGCAATCTCCTTCTGACCAACTCACTTGATACCGGTCACAAATCACCAGCAAGTTTGCCAACCTGAATTTAAAGGGGTTGTCCCGCGAAAGCAAGTGGGGGTATACACTTCTGTATGGCCATATTAATGCACTTTGTAATGTACATTGTGCATTTATTATGAGCCATACAGAAGTTATCAGAAGTTATTCACTTACCTGTTCCGTTGCTAGCGTCCTCGTCTCCATGGTGCCGTCTAATTTTCAGCGTCTAATCGCCAGATTAGACGCGCTTGCGCAGTCCGGTCTTCTTCTTTTCTGAATGGGGCCACTCGTGCCGGAGAGCGGCTCCGTGTAGCTCCGCCCCGTCACGTGCCGATTCCAGCCAATCAGGAGGCTGGAATCGGCAATGGACCGCACAGAAGCCCTGCGGTCCACCGAGGGAGAAGATCCCGGCGGCCATCTTCAACCGGTAAGTAAGAAGTCACCGGAGCGCGGGGATTCAGGTAAGCGCTGTGCAGATTTTTTTTTAGGTCCCTGCATCGGGTTTGTCTCGCGCCGAACGGGGGGGGCTGTTGAAAAAAAAAAAAAAACGTTTCGGCGCGGGACAACCCCTTTAACTTTTTTTTGGACAACTTATCCAAAAATCACAGATAGCCAACATTTTTAACCCTTCCCAATCCGATTTTTGGATTCAGGGTTTCCTAAAAGGCTTTCTCTTTTTGCTGTTATACAACTGGGCCATCTGTTGGCTAAAGCCAGTGTGTGCACCAGAGAGGCTCCGACAGCAGAGTGGCTGGCAATAGACGGTAAGAATACCCTGTTGCACGTTTTCTGATATTGAAGCTGTACAAGCTTCAATCAGAATGTAGGAAGACGTCAGACAGTGGATTGAAAAGGGTTGATAGACACATGTGAAAACCATAATGAAAGATAAAGATTATAGGTGATACATGTTTACAGGTCAGATACTGATATGATCTCATTAACAGCATTTACTGTGAGCTGTAAACTGATGATAATTACAGTCACAATAACCTGCTCAAGTATGAATGGCTTAAAAAAAAATCACAGATGCATCTATTTTTTATAGTAACTGAAAAAAGTGCCCTTCTTTTTCCAATGCTTAACACAAATTAACCCTTTCTCTACTATCTCTTCCCTAGCAGTTATTGTCCTAGCAGTCATGATGACACTACCTGCTTTCTGGCCTGTGAGCATATTTAAAACACATCGGCAGCAAATTTAATGCAAAGTCCGGTATAGCAATGTGTATCAGTACACAATTTCCTTGTCATCATGCATTTGTGACAGCCTTTAGAGGTGTTCGTAGATTGGAAAACTAAACCATCATACCTCACGTTTTGAGCAGCGTTCTGGTAACATCAATTATATGTTCTGACAACAGTGCTAGCTGAAGTGCCCGACAGTGTACAAGTGCTCTCCTGTCAAAAAATAAATGTTTGAGGTAAAACACAGTTTCAGGCAGAAAAACATTTATTTTCTTGTGTTTGAAATGTGTCAATTTTTCTTCCTCATCAAAATTAGTGTTCCTTCAACTGAAGTGCATGCTTTTAGAATAGCAGTAAACAATAAATTGTACCCCAAGGATATGGAAACATATATATACAGTGGATATATAGAGTCTACATCTACACACCACTCTTAAAATACCAGGTTTTTGTCATGTTAAAAAATCCAACAAAGATTATTAGTGTGACCCATTATCTGTACAATCCCATTGAAAAAACAACTGAAATCATTAAGGGTGGGAAAACAAAACAAAAACACAGTAAAGAAGTATGTTAGGCTGAAGAAAGACATATGTCCATCCAGTTCAGCCTATTACGCCCCAATGTTGATCCAGAGGAAGGCAAAAAAAACCAATAAGGTAGAAGCCAATTTTCTGCATTTAAAGTAGAACATTTCTTCTCAACTCCAAGTCTGGCAATCAGAATAATCCCCGAATCACCAACCCTTCTGAAGTAGGGATTATAACATGAAATATTGTGATGCTCAAGAAAGACATTCAGGCTCCTCGTAAACCCTTTTATCGAATTCTCCATCAGCACGTCCTCAGGCAGAGAGTTCCATAGTCTCCCTGCTCTTACAGTAAAGATGTTGGTGTAGAAACCTTCTCTCCTCTAGATGTAGAGGATGCCTCCTTGTTACAGTCACAGTCCTGGGTATAAACAGATCATGGGAGAGATCCTTGTATTCTCTCACGATATATTTATACACAGTTATTAGGTCTTTTTTCTAAACTAAAAAACCTCAATTTTGATTACCTCGCTGGATATTGCAGTCCACTCATTCCATTTATTGATTTAGCTCTGATATGTCCTTCTTCAGCACTGGTGCCCCATTTAGTGGTTTCCCATTTAGTGTGTAATGGTGATATGTATTTCCCCTGCCCAAGTTAAACCTCATTTGCCACTTTTCTGCCCAAGCCCCCAACTTATCTAGATCCATTTGCGACCACATTCTGCCCTTTCTTGAGTTAATTTCTTTACATAGTTTTTTGTCATCTCCAAATATTGATATTTTTCTGCACAATCCCTCTACTAGTTCATTAATAAATATATTAAAAAGAACAGGGCCCAAAACTGATCCCTGTGGTATTGCAATAGTAACAGTAACCCAATCAGAGTATGTATCATTAATAACCACCCTATGCTTTCTACCACTGACCAGTTACTTACCCACTTACATACATTCTCGCCCAGACCAAGTATTCTCATTTTATATACCAACCTTCTATGCGGCACATTATCAAACACTTTGAAAAAGCTAATATATACAAGACCCAATGACTCTCCACTGTCCAGTCTAGAACTTACCTCCTCGTAGAAGCTTTATTGTTGTAAGGTATAAACTGCTCGCAGCAAGCATTTAGGGTGTTTTTAAACATTTTCCATTTATTGTCTGTACTCTTTTCATTAATCCCTAATGACACGGCCCCTTATTTCCATTTTCGTTTTTTCCTCCCCCATTTAAAAATCACAACTCTTTTATTTATCCATTGCTGCCGTTATCTGAGGACTTGGTTTTTGCGGGAAAAATAGTATTTTTTAAATGGTGCTATTTAATGTACCATATAATGTACTGAAAAACTTTTTTTTTAAATTAAAAGTGGAGTGAAATGGGAAAAAAAGAAATTCTGGCATCTTTCAGTGCGTCTTGTCTCTACGGCACATAAGCTGCAGCCAAAACAACCTGATAACTTTATTCTATGGATCAGTAGGATTACTACGATACCAAACTTGTATAGTTTTGGGTTTTTTTGCTGTACTAATTTTATTTTTTTTCTAAGATATTTAATTTTTTAAAATTATTTTCTGTTGCCATCTTCTGACCGCAATAACCTTTTTTACTTTTTGTCCACATAGTTATGTGAGGGCTCATTTTGTGCTGTACATGGTGTAATGCCATTTTTGAATACATATGACTTTTTGATCCCTTATTATTACATTTTTTCTTGAAGGCAGGGTGACCAAAAAAGCACAATTCTGGCGTTCTTTTTATTTATCTTCTGACAACATTCACCATGCGGGGTAAATTATGTCTTACTTTGATAGATCGGACTTTCATGGATGCAGCAATACCAAATACATATTTTTGTTTTATTATTTAGATTATTTTATTATAAATATGGCAAAAGGTTTTTTTTTTTACCTTTATTACTTTTTATTTTTTTTAATAGTTAAACTTTTTAAAACTTTTTTTTTACTTTTTTTCAGTCCCCAGATGGGACAGGAACTTGCAAATCTTTGATCACTCCTGCAGTACAACGTAATTCCATAGCATTACATTATATTGTGATCTAACAGGCATTCTATCAAGCCATGCCATAGGCACAGCTTGATAGGCATTCAGCTATGACAGCCCTGAGGCCTTTCAGAAGGCCCCCAGCTGCCATGACACCTGCACAGCAAAACTGCAATCTCATCAGAAATTATAGCGGCATTTAAAGGGTTACCAGTTGGTGCGGGTGGGTGTCGGCTGTAAGAAACGTCCCGCGATCTGCCTCCGTACATACCTCAAACATGCAGGATGTAACTGCAGGAAATTGTCCCTGTCAATAAGGTTTAGGGCATCTTTGAACTGCTCAAACTTTGCCTTCCTAAAGTTTTGTATTTTCATAGAAGTAGAAATTTAATATATTATAGTCACTATTTCCCAGGTGCCCCTCAACTTGCACCCCTGTTATTCTGTCATGTCTGTTAGTTCATATTAAATCCAATAGAGACTCCACATGTTCATCTCCCTCACTTCCCATAATGAGGGCTTTAAACAGGATTTTACATAAAGACAAACCCCCTACCCCCTTTCTGGTTTTTAAGATCCCTTCTGAGCAGACTGTAACCCTATAAGTTCATCGCTAAGTCACAGCTTTCGTCCAACCAGGTCTCCATTCTTTCTGCTATGTCATAGTTTTCCTCACACATCACTTCAAGTTTGTCAATCTTCTTGGTCAGACATCTAACATTAGTGACCATATAGTTTAGAAGGGTTTTTTTTCTAACCCAAACCCCTCCTTCTTACACCAACTCTTGAGCCAGTTGTTTACCTCCCTAATCTCTTGCTGCCTTTCTGGTGTGGCACGAGGTACAGGTAGTATTTCTGAAAACACTTCTTTGGAGGTTCTTGCCCTAAGCTTACATCTGAAGGGCTCAGTCACACGGGCGTATCGGCACCCATACACAGGTGCCAATGCACCAATGTGACTGAGCCCTCACTGCAGGAGGAAGACAGCCGTACCTCAAGATGGACATCTCTCAGCAGCGCTGAAGATAGAACACATGACCGGCAATGAAGCCGGTCACATGTTCTGTCTTCTGGCGCTGCAGAAAGACGTCCGTCTTGAGGTACGGCCATCTCCTTCCTGCAGTAACACGGGCGCCGATGCGCCCGTGTGACTGAGCCCTAAATCCCTGAAATCATTTTTAAGGACCCTCCACATATTTCTAACTTTGTCATTGGTGCCTTTAAAGAAAGGCACCAAAAATTAAGTGCTGCGGAATAAGTTGGTGCTATTCAAATGACAAGATTTATTTTCTATTTTATTTTAAAGTGATATTTTCCTTGAGGCATGATACAAATCCTAGTATAGCAAACAAAAAATACTGATTTCTTATAAGAACAATAATTATTTCTACATTTTGGGGAAAATATAAATTGCAAATAAGACTTTCCATAATCTTCGTATAAAAAGCCGTAAGCCAAATGGATTTCCCGCAAAAAAGCTTCAACACATTTCTCAAGGTGCAATGTCACCAGACACATATAAATCATCATTACACTGCAAATTGGGTGATAACATTTAATTAATTATCTTGAAAGACTAAAGGACGTCCAATTAACACCTCCTGTGGTAGATGACGTTTTGAACACAATTAAGAAAAATGTTGCATATGTGTTCAAAATTACATTTTGACAATGATGAATTGGTACAGTGTAGTAAGCAAATTAATCAACAGGAAATTTTTTTTACATAATGTTTACTTACTAAGACATTACCAGACATACAGTAGCTAGCATATCTCAACATTTCAGAACAGCTTTCACATGTAAATGTCAGATGAAATAACATTATTTGTGAGTAAATTACACATTTTTACCTGAATTACTACAGTTGACAGTATGGTGGTTCTCTTGTGGCCTTGCAGCGCTGTAGTCCTGGGTCTAATCATACTAAGAGCAATATCAGCAGGCAATTTGTAGAGTGTGTTCTCCTCCTGTTTGTAAGGGGTTTCTCCAGTTACTTCGGCTTCCTCCCACATTATAGATAGGTAGTAGCTTCCAATGAAATTGGCCCTAGTATGTTTTAGTTGACGGGGATTAAATCTTGAGCCCCATTGCAGATAGGACTAATGTGAAAGATGACTATTACGTCCGAGTCAGATGCTAATAACACCTCGTTCTGATCAGAAGTAATAGTTGCCAAAAAGGACATATATACATTCTACTCTAAACTCAGAAAACAAAACTATTAATAACTAAACAATGGGGAAAGGGAAATCTCACCCTAATATTCTGATACATAAAAACCCTACCTAAAATCAGGATTTCGGAACCCAGAGTGTAGCTAGATTGTCTCTAGCTGAAAAAAGGGATAACAGTTGGCAAATGTAATGATGAGCAATTAACATAACAGTACTAGAGAACAGATAGAAATATTACCAGAAAATCAATATTAAGACCAGGATATTTATCTGGCGATGACACTAAGAGGATGTGGACAGGATCAGAACTTCCACCTTTTAGAGAAATATGCAGAGGAGGGGCCAAAATTTATATACTACAATAAAGGTTTATTTGCCAGCTGTGTAAACCAACTCCCCGACAACCAATAGACCCGACACAGCAAATAAGTGTTTACACGTTGATAGGGTGCATGTGCCAACGCTGCGGTCACATGGCCCGGACTGATGTTGCTTCGTGTCATAGCCAGTGAACCACAACAATGCCAATCTTAGTACAGTGTTGCAAAATATGTTGTGCCTGTAAATGGGAAATAAAAAAAATGGCACATTTTACACTTAAAAATACAGAAGACTCCGTAGACACCTCCTGAAAGAATCAAATAGGGCCAGAACACATGCTTCACTACTGTGAGTGAGATGGAAGGGAATACAAACTCAAAATGAGAAAAACCTCTGTAATTTAGTGTCTACTTGCATGTGTATTTCAGTCACAGCATTAAAGTACCAGTCTTATTTATTAAGTTTGAAGGTATGGACCAAATCCCTCGAACCTCACATCAAGCACAATTCAATAAATGTTACTAAATATGGCTATATACACTTTATCCCAGAAAGCGTGAGATATTAAAGGGGTTGTCCTGTGCCGAAACGGGTTGTTTTTTTTTTTCAATAGGCCCCCCGTTCGGCGCGAGACAAACCCAATGCATGTGTTAAAAAAAAAAATGTTTAGTACTTACCCGAATCCCCGCGCTGCGGCGACTTCTTCCTTACCTTACTAAGATGGCCGCCGGGATCTTCACCCACGATGCACCGCGGGTCTTCTCCCATGGTGCACCGTGGGCTCTGTGCGGTCCATTGCCGATTCCAGCCTCCTGATTGGCTGGAATAAGCACACGTGACGGGGCGGAGCTACGAGGACCAGCTCTCCGGCACGAGCGGCCCCATTCACCAGGGAGAAGACCGGACTGCACAAGCGCATCTAATCGGGCAATTAGACGCTGAAATTAGACGGCACCATGGAGACGAGGACGCTAGCAACGGAACAGGTAAGTGAATAACTTCTGTATGGCTCATATTTAATGCACGATGTATATTACAAAGTGCATTAATATGGCCATACAGAAGTGTATATCCCCACTTGCTTTCGCGGGACAACCCCTTTAAGCCCCAACAGTTTAGGACCAGCTCTGTTCCTTCTATAGGAAAAGGACATCATAGTCTTAGACTAACAGAGTTTATTCTAATTTAAGTGGCTGTAGCTCTAGTTCTATCAAGACTAAAATTCTTGGATTTAAAATGACACCAAAAGCCTGTTTGTACCCCTTACAGTACCGGAGATACAGCCGTTTGAAGTTGAGTCAGGTATGCTGAATTAACAGCTGTTATTTTCAGTCAGTGGTGTGCAGAGAAGAGAGGGAGGGGAGACCAGCCGCAGCAGAGAAGATCTGTGATTTAGTGATCTGTGATCGGGCACCTTTTAAACTCTCTAGTAGTATATAAAAGAAATACTGTTAAACAGCAAGCTTTTGACACTACTTAGATCTCTTCAAGCTTGATGAGCCCAAATCAGTCCTGAAAGCTTTCTGCTTTACATTCTTTCTCTTATTTTTAATAGCCATGATATACCTAACATTAAAAACATTGAAAGGTGAAGTGAAAACAATTGTCATGGCACCTGTTAAGAGGTGGAATGTATGAGGTAGCACGTGAACAGTCAATTCCTGAAGTTGATTTGTAGGATGCAAGAAAAATGGTCACGCATAAAAATCTGAATGACTTTGACAAGAGCCCTGATTGTGATAGATGACTTGATCACGGAATCTCATATATGTCTAGTCTTGTTGGGTGTTGCCAACATGCAGTAGTTAGTATCTAGCAAAAGAGATCCAAAGAAGGACAACCAGTGAACCTACAAAAGGGTTGTGGGTACCTAAGGCTTATTGATGAGCATGGGAGCAAAGGCTACCTTATCTGGTCTGATCCCACAGAAATGCTACTGGAGCACAAATTGCTGAAAAGGTCAATGCTGGCTATGATGGAAAGGTGTCACAACACAGAGTGCACTGCAACTTGCTGTGTATAGGTCTACATAGTTACAGACTGGTCAGAGTGCCCAATGTGAGCATCAGAATTGGACTATGGAGTAATGGAAGAAAGTGACCTAGTTTGATAAGATCAAATTTTCTTTTACATCATGCTGTCAGCCAGGTGCATGAGCTTTACTTACCTCCGAAAAAGATGGCACCATTATAGGAAGTAGGCAAGCTAAGCTGACAGAGGCAGTGTGGTGCTCTTGACCTTGTTCTGATGGGAAGCTTTGGGCATTCATGTGAATGTTACTTTGACACGTACCACTTACCTAAATATTGTTGCAGACCAAGTATATCCTTTCATACCGACGGTATTCACTAATGGCTTTGGCCTCTTTTAGCAGAAGAAAAAAAAGAAAAAAGGGCCAACCATGGAGACTCACTTTGTAATTTACAGGATTTGATGGAAATGCTGCTAGTATCTTGGTACTAAATACAGCAGGACGCCTTTAAAGATCTTGTAGATTGTATGCCTCAATGTGTCAGAGCTGTTTCTCATGACACAGAGAAGACCTATACAATGTTAAGCAGGTGCTTTCAATGTTACTCATGTACATCCAGAGGGACAGTTACTATTCCGACTGCTTCAACTGCACTTTCTATTTTACTTGAATTGACCCCAGGTGGATTACACCCACAGTTTATGTGTGCAATAAGTATCAATAAGTATAAACTTTTTAAGTGTCTAAAATGTAGTGTTCCCAAGGTGAGGACACTTAAAAATGTTAAGTAAATTTTTCCAGACAAGCTCTTACTTCTGGTATGTTCCAGTATGGTTTAGTCATAAAATATCTACTCAATACCTGATTTGTTTTGCCTAATCTGTGCTGTGTTTAATTAAATTACAAGATTTACCACTTCGTAAATCCCTGGTGGTAATCAGTACTGCATGATTTCCCTAAATGTGTTTATGAATGTGCCTGTGTACCTATAACATTTTTCTTATAATGCATTTCGGAATGTTTTTCATCTGTTCATACTTCTCAGATTAGCATAATCCAGTAAAATATTTAACAGCTATATCAACCATGGCATGACAAGGTTTCCTTCTTTACACTACTTCTAGAATGTTTGCATGCTTCCTAATTCATCATACTATTAAGAGGTATTTTACAATTATCAGCCCAGCAATTAAAATTAATCTCCTCATGTGTTCTTGCTGCAGGTCTTTCCAATTTCATTAGATCGAAAAACATCTGACAGATATATGAATAGCGTTTTGTAATGTGTTTAGAATGCACTTGCTCAATTTAAAGAAGCACTCCAGGTTTTTTATTTTAGGGAACTCCATCACTATTCTGTAGCTCCTCCCCTCCAGGCTGTGTATTCTACGCTTTTTCTGGCCTCCAGGTCACATGACCTGCTCTCTGTCCTATAGTTAATAGGTCAGCTATATGTCAACTGTCATAAAAAGAAAATGTCTCTCTTGGCCATCATAGTAATAGTGTTGATTATAAGGGTATTTTCCACTGTTGAACACCATTTTACAGTTATTATAATCTACTGAAAAAATTGTAGAATTTTGTAAATGGATAAAATTAGTTATCTTGTATGGATCCCACCAGAAAAAGCGAGCCTTTTGAAACGACCCGGATCTCTGCATTGATTACCAATAAAATGTCTGATGGTGTTTGCCTATAATAGTGACTTAGCTAACAATCTAACTAAACAAATAACAAACAAACAGTTGTACCATTCAAGTCCTTTATTGATCACAATGAGTAAACATGCACAGGGCAGGTTGGAAAAGTAAAGGCTGATTTACACACAAGTTTTGCTCAAAATCCATCCAAACTACGGCTTTTAAGCGATAGCCGTTGCGTGTAAATGTTTGCCCATTGTGCACTTACCGTGCACTCTTCGTCCATCGCTGAGTTCAGATCAGCATAAAAGCCGTCGTCCCTGATAAGAGAGATGGCATGCTGTGTTCATGCGGCGATAGCATTGCATGCAGCCGGCAGCCCGTGGGAGAACAAAAGGGACGTATTTAGAGAACAGACTACCTGCTGTTCTCTAAATACACGCAAATGAAGATAGTTAGCTAGTAATGGGCTAATTAGCCCATTAGTATCTAATGCAAAACATACACACCCATAGAGATGGTTTCACATACATACACATGCTTATGCCTGCAGTAGAACAGGAGTGATGGCTGCAGGCTGGTTTCAAGTGACATAAAGTCTGCAGGCGGTATGGACAGCCATCAGCCTTTGCAAACCTTGGGCACTGGGTGGCCACTTAAAATAACAATATTATAATTTGCAATTTATTACATATTTTAGGTTAGGAATCTGGGAGAGTTTATAGTTTAGTCATCTCTGTACACAAGTACATCCAAAGCTGCCATAGCCTGAATACTAACACTGCTTCTGTCTGATATTTACATACTTCTGTAGAAGCTACAGTTTAGTTCTATCAGTTTTATCTTTCTGCATTTTAATCTGGAAGATAACGCATTGCATTTTGGAGGGAAAAACTAATGGGGCAATTTTGAAACCCATTCAACGGCAGGTACAGATACAGCAAAGTTTAACTTAATGTTCTACAGGTTATCTTAGCACAACAAAAGCTGTTGAAAAGGCAAATACACTGTGGCACAGAACCTTTTTAAGGTGTTGGAATTACTTGCACATGGACTATTGAAAATTTGCCCCCAATATTCTCGGGAGCAACTTGCATCAGACAGCACACGGACATCTGCTGTCCAATGCTTGGAACCCACACATGTATATCTGCTATTTTTGTTCAAGAATCGGCAAGAAAAGGACATACTACAATTATTTCAGGGCTTAAACAGATGGGCGCATATACTCGCCGTTACGGAGCGTATTAGCGCAAGAACCAGTGGGGGTTTTTCAACTATTCAACTATTGCATGTGAGTTTGAAAAAAAAATCAGGACAATAGGTCCTGCCCTATTTTTCTCGCATTAGAAAAACTACATGCGAGAAAAATAGGGCAAGACCTATCTTTTCTCAAAAGTGGTATTAGCACATGAGATCAATGGTTTCGTTTCATCCCGTTTTGAGGCCGTGATTTTCACAACCACAAAACAGGACTTGTCTGAAGAAGCCCTTGCTCAGTGATTCCATCCAAGTAATAAAAAGCCAATATGCATAAACCCATTTAAATTCATGGGTCCTATTTCTGTTTGATTTTTGGACAGAATCGGACAGAAATATCATCTGTGGACATATACCATAAGACTCAAATTAAGCTTTGCTATATCTGTAGCTGTTAAAGCTTAAAACCATGGACAGCACGTTATGGCTGTTGATCATGCTGTCCCCTAGTCATCCAACCAAATGCACCTCCAATGATATTAGAGACCTTCGAATTCTGTGGTCTTTTGCTGTTGTGATCCTCTTCCATTGATGAATGTTATAGTCACAGAGACATCATGCAGTAAATACCGTCTTATTGATCGCTATTAGTTCAGTAATAGGCAACTCTTTCTATCATGAACTAAAATAAATTCTAATCTGTTCTCGCTGTATTTCATGAAGTGTCTCTAGGAACAGAGCATAGAATGCTTTATTAATACTTCTCCACAGACTGTTATTTTACTAGGACAGATGAATACAAAACACAGAGATGATTTTGATTTTCAAATTGAAATTCCAAATCTGTCACCATAGACTTTTTCATTAGAGTTCCAGCTTGGCAAGTGGCATAGAGACCTCCATGATTAATTCATCATGTGAGATTAGAACAGTCTGCACAGTTTCCTCTAGGCATTTCTTTTGGTGTGAAGTATGAAAGATTCAACATATATATGAGTATCTGATTTATATGCTGCAGGCTATGTGGTAACTACAGATTCATATGTTCATTTGCTACATTATTTATTGCATTTTTATACATTTTATTACATTTAACAAGTCAAAAATACAGATATTTTTGCCGTTTTAAATATTACATTAGAATAATTCTAATTACAAATGAGTCATTATTAAGTTATACTATACCTAGTAGTAAAGTCAAATGTCTTGGATATACGTATGGCATTCATCAAAATAGGGCCTAACAGGCTATGTGTTCTAGGGCCCATAGATATATAGTTATGCATATGGGATTTGATGGAGTAAGAAAGATAGTTCTACTTAAAGAATTTGTAAATCCCAATTTTTCACCACTACCTCTCAGAAGCTCAGGATGTTAAGTCAATCTTAAAATTGAAAATTCAGCTATGCACTTTTGTACAATTTTTATGCACTTAAGATCCTCTAGCTTGCAAGACCCAAGGGAAATGTTAGTGAGATATACAAAATGATGTGTTTGTGACTCCATTGTACCTTAGTAACAGTCCTGAAAGGTTGAGAGATGCATAGAGGTGTAGGGCTAAAATGTAGAATCATACTAATAATTAGAGATGAGCGAGCATACTCGTCCGAGCTTGATACTCGTTCGAGTATTAGGGTGTTCGAGATGCTCGTTACTCGTAATGAGTACCACGCGATGTTCGGGTTACTTTCATTTTCTTCCCTGAGAAATATGCGCGCTTTTCTGGCCAATAGAAAGACAGGGAAGGCATTACAACTTCCCCCTGCAACGTTCAAGCCCTATACCACCCACCCTGCAGTGAGTGGCTGGCGAGATTAGGTGTCACCCGAGTATTAAAATCTGCCCGCCCGCGGCTCGCCACAGATGCGTTCTGACATAGTTCAGGGAAAGTGTTGTTGATGCCGGAGCTGCTATAGGGAGAGTGTTAGGAGTGATTTTAGGTTTCAAGAACCCCAACGGTCCTTCTTAGGCCATAGAAATCGCAGATCGCACCTATGTGCGATTTCTGTTCTCTTCTCTATATGCGCTCAATGGGGCCGGTGGCAGCAGCGCCGACCCCATTGAGAACATATAGAAGACAAATCATTCTTCTCTGCCACAGCTGTAACAGCTGTGGCAGAGAAGAACGATGTTTGCCCATTGAATTCAATGGAGCCAGCAATACAGCAGGTTCCACTGAAAGCAATGGGCTGCCGGCGATCGCGGGATGAATTGTCGGGAAGGGCTTAAATATATAAGCCCTTCCCTGCAATTCATCCAGAAATGTGTTACAATAAAAATATATACCGGCGTATAAGGCGACGGGGCGTATAAGACGACCCCCCAACTGTCACCTTATACGCTGGTAATACAGCGGAGCAAAGAATAAAAATCATTACTCACTTCACCGGGCGTTCTGCGGTGCTCCTGCAGGCTGTTGCTCCCTCCTGGTTCCCGGCAGAGCATTGCTTTCTCTACGAAGGGCTTTAATTCCCCGCCTCCAGAAACACACGTGCCTTCAGCCAATCACAGCCAATGACAATGATGTCATTGAATGGCTGTGATTGGCTGAAGGCACGTGTGTTTCTGGAGGGGGGGATTTCAACCACTGCGTCCAGAAAGCAATGCTCTGCCTGGGACCAGGAGGGAGCGACAGCCTGCAGGAGCACCGCAGAACGCCCGGTGAAGTGAGTAATGATTTTTATTCTTTGCTCCGCTGTATTACCAGCGTATAAGGTGACAGTTGGGGGGTCGTCTTATATGCCCCGTCGCCTTATACGCCGGTATATATTTTTATTGTAACACATTTCTGGATGAATTGCAGGGAAGGGCTTATATATTTAAGCCCTTCCCGACAATTCATCCTGCGATCGCCGGCAGCCCATTGCTTTCAGTGGAACCTGCAGCTGTGCTGGGGGAAAAGATGGCTAGAAGGCTGGAGGAGTGTTTAAACTAGGGACTGGGGGGAGGGTAAAATGAGAAATAGTGGGGTAGCCAGTGTAATTAGCGATCCGGGTCCAAGCAAAGGGAATAGGGGACGAGCAGGGGGTGGGGTTAGTACAGTTAGAACTGATAGATCAGCCATAAGTACGAATAGCAACAAAACAAATTTAAAAAAACAAAAAAAATGATATAAATTGTATGACCACGAATGCACAAAGTCTGATCGGTAAAGTGGGTGAGCTTGAAGCAAGAATGACTGATGAAAGCTATGATATAGTCGGAATTACTGAAACATGGCTTGATGATAAGTGCGATTGGGCGGTGAATTTGCAGGGGTACAATCTCTTCAGAAGAGACCGAAGGAACCAGAAAGGGGGAGGGGTATGTCTGTACGTCAAATCGAACTTGAAGCCGAGGCTACGGGAGGATATAGGGGTAGGAGGCGAACAGGTGGAATCTCTGTGGGTAGAAATACAGGGAGGAAAAAAATAACAAAATCCTGATAGGGGTCTTCTATCGACCACCAAAAGCAACAGAAGAAACTGAAGACTTACTACTAAGGCAGATAGAAGAGGTGTCAAAACGAAACGAAGTAATTATTATGGGGGACTTTAATTACCCAGATATAACATGGGAGAACGAAACCTGCAAATCTCACAGGGGTGATAAGTTCTTGAGAGTAATTAAAGACAATTACCTGAACCAACTTGTGCAGGAACCAACAAGAGGGAGGGCCATTCTGGACCTAGTACTAACCAACAAACCGGAACGTATAAAGGGGGTGCAGGTTGAGGGGCACTTGGGGAACAGCGACCACAATATAATCAACTTTCAGCTGTCAATTAATAGGAAGCCTTATCAGGGAGTGGCAAAGAAACTAAACTTTAGTAAAGCAAAATTTGATGAGTTTAGAACTACTATCGGTAACATTAATTGGGACAACATCCTCAAAAATATCAGTACGGAGGAAAAATGGGAAAAGTTCAAAAGGATCCTAATCGCCTCATGTGAGCAGTTCATTCCCTTTAAAAATAAAAGAAACTCAGCTAAAAGGAAACCAATGTGGCTCGACAAGACGGTACGAGGGGCAATAAACGAAAAGAAGAAAGCGTTCAAACTACTAAAGCAACAAGGCAGCGAAGAAGCGCTAAAATCATACAGGGAAAAAACAAAATATGCAAAGATAAGATCAAAACTGCCAAGGAGGAAGCAGAAAGACGGATCGCAAAAGAGAGCAGAAACAACCCGAAGCTATTTTTCAACTACATAAACAGCAAAAGGATTTGCAGGGAGAGCGCTGGCCCTTTAAAAAACAATGCAGGAGAAATCATTGATGATGACGAAGGGAAAGCAAATCTACTAAACAGTTTCTTCTCAAGTGTGTTCACCAAAGAAAAGGAAATGCCACACGAGATGCAGGGGAATAAAACGAACCCCTCACAAAATATCTCATACCTAACGCAGGAGGAGGTGCGGAAGCGTCTAAAGAAAACTAAAATTGATACATCACCGGGCCCAGATGGATTACACCCAAGGATACTAAAGGAACTAAGTGACGAGATAGCTAGGCCGCTATACCTAATATTTCTGGCCACTATCAAGACCGGAGTAGTACCATTGGACTGGCGCATTGCCAACGTGGTTCCAATTTACAAAAAAGGGAGCAAAAGTGAGCCTGGTAACTACAGGCCAGTAAGTCTCACTTCAGTAACGGGAAAAATTTTCGAGGGGATTCTGAGAGATGCCATCAATGAGTACCTCAAGGAGATTAAGGGAATAACTCCTCACCAGCATGGATTCATGAAGGGTCGCTCATGTCAGACAAATCTGATAAGTTTCTACGATGAAGTAAGTTCTAAGCTGGACCAGGGAGAATCTATTGATCTTGTATATCTGGACTTCTCTAAAGCCTTTGACTCCGTGCCACATAATAGGCTAATATACAAAATGAGGCAGCTCGGACTGGGCGAAAACGTGTGTAAGTGGGTAAAAAATTGGCTCAACGATAGAAAGCAGAGGGTGGTAATAAAGGGTTCGTACTCTGATTGGACCACAGTCGCTAGCGGGGTGCCACAGGGTTCAGTATTAGGCCCCACTCTGTTCAACATATTTATCAATGACCTGATAGAGGGGCTGCACAGCAAAATATCAATATTTGCAGATGACACAAAATTATACAATATAATTAATGCAACGGAGGACAATGTGCGGCTACAAACGGACCTGGATAAGATGGGGGCTTGGGCAGAAAAATGGCAAATGAAGTTCAATGTTGAAAAATGTAAGACTATGCACATGGGCAGGAGAAACAGATGTCACAAATATTCACTTACTGGGATACCACTAGGGAAAAGTGATATGGAAAAGGATCTGGGGGTATTAGTGGATAATAGACTAAACTGGAGTAACCAATGCCAGTCAGCTGCTGCAAAGGCAAATAAAGTCTTGGGGTGCATTAAAAGAGGTATAGGGGCGAAGGACGAGAACATTATCCTTCCATTATATAAGGCACTTGTCAGACCTCACATGGAATACTGCGTACAATTCTGGACACCGGTGCTCAGGAAAGATGTCACAGTGCTTGAGGGGGTTCAAAGAAGGGCAACTAAACTAATACATGGAATGACGGGACTGGAATACCCTGAGAGGCTATCCAAATTGGGACTATTTACTCTAGAAAAAAGAAGGTTAAGAGGCGACCAAATAACCATGTATAAGTACATGAGGGGACAACACATGGATCTCTCCCGCGATCTGTTTACACCCAGGACCACGACGGTAACAAGAGGACATCCGCTACAATTAGAGGAAAGTAGGTTTCATCACCAACACAGAAAGGGGTTCTTTACTGTAAGAGCAGTTAGACTGTGGAACTCTCTACCGGAGGAAGTGGTGATGGCAAAATCCATAGAGGAGTTTAAAAGGGGACTTGATGTCTTTCTGGAGAAGAAGGATATTACAGGATATAAATATTAGGTTAAGTGTCAATCCTGGTATATAGGCAGGCAGGAACTATAAGGGGTTGATCCAGGGAACAGTCTGATTGCCATTAGGGAGTCGGGAAGGAATTTTTCCCCCAAGACAGGCTGGACTAGATGGACAATGTCTTCATTCGGCCTTACATACTATGTTACTATGTTACTATGTATTGCTGGCTCCATTGAATTCAATGGGCAAACATCGTTCTTCTCTGCCACAGCTTTTACAGCTGTGGCAGAGGAGAACGATCTTTATGCTGACAGTGCGGGGGGGGGGGGGGAGGCCACTCTTGCCGCTATTGTGGCTTAATAGCGGGACCTGGGAACTTGAGATGCAGCCCAACATGTAGCCCCTCGCCTGCCCTATCCGTTGCTGTGTCGTTCCCATCACTTTCTTGAATTGCCCCGATTTTCACAAACGAAAACCTTAGCGAGCATCGGCGATATACAAAAATGCTCGGGTCGCCCATTGACTTCAATGGGGTTTGTTACTCGAAACGAACCATCGAGCATCGCGAAAAGTTCGTCCCGAGTAACGAGCACCCAAGCATTTTGGTGATCGCTCATCTCTACTAATAATACATATTCGATAAATACAGAGATCTAATAATAAAGATTGCGTAAAACAAATCATTAGAAAAATATTAATGAGCTCCCCAATATCATGAAAAGGATACAAGCACTGAGAAATTCTCTAGAGGTATAGGACTCCCATTCCTATTGACTTATTAGCTGAATGCTTGCCAAAAGAGTCCCTTGCCTGGCATGCTTTATGCTACTTTGACTCAGCTGTATTGAAAAATATAGTGAACCCCAACACGGCCATGTTTTAATATATTGCAACTATATAGGCATGCTGTTGCATACATCATAGGATTGTATACAAACATTTTATATGGTCCCACCATATGTAGTGTAGATTTAGCATTATCTACATTTAAACCTGAAGTTGCAAGTATTTTGTGGAGTAGGGATCTATTTACATCAGCTGAGAATTGGCCTGCCGTAACAAGTGCTAACCGACAAAGAATGTCATAGCACTGTCATTGATTGGCTGTACATCTCCCCGTTTACATGGGGAAAAGTATATCCAGACAGCGAGCATTTATATGCTTACATAAATGAGTAGATCAGCCATCGAACAGGCGTTTGCTTGCACATCAGCTGATCTTTTTTACATTTACATGGGCCAACTACGAGGTGGACATTCGTGCCAAAAAATCGACCCGTGTCACTATACCTAAACACTTGAAATACGACTTTGCATCAAGATGTCATACCTGACTTCCCTGACTTAGGACAATTTCACACGAATGATTGGTGTTATGACTGCAGGTTCCAACTTGACCGTGAGTCTAATAACCCGAATAAACAGCATCATAGAGATAAATGGTCTCGGATCATGTGAAATTGTCCTTATTGAGGACTGTAAACCTGTGAAAAATAAAGGACAGTACAAGAACAAAATGAACCTGATATTACAACTTCTCTTGTGTTACTATTTCATATAGGGAAATGGTTGTACTCTATACAGTTACTTAGATTTGGATATTAATAGTTGGTTTAGACGTATGAGTGTTCATTTCTTTGGAGGAAGTACAGTAAACAATCTTGAGATCGATGAATGCAGCAGAAGCAATCAAAAAAGTGAACACTGTAACATGTTAAATCAATAGAGAATATTATATTAGAAGAAAAGTTGTGTTGAAAATATTCTCTTTACAATACCTTATCAGAAAGTCTCTTAGAAACAGCTGTTCTCCAGGCTCTGCCATATTGAGCTGAAGGTTGGAATAAATAGTGATTTTTCGTATGCCTGAGCCAGTGTAAGCCCCGGGTCAGTGAATGTTTCACAGCAAGGTGCACGCTTTAGATCCCTACCAAGCTTATAAATGAAAACAAATCACTCAGTCTAATGTAGTCACTGCCAGGCTCCACAAGTGTGCTAAAAACACGAGCGGCTGCTGATTGTTATGCTCTGGTCACCGCAGGACAGCATTAATGCTTGGAGGCTGAATCCTCAAGATTCTAAAATGAACAGGTTAAAAACCATTTACATTTCAATAAAAACCTGCAGGCTATACATGAATCCGAGATGGAAAAAGTTCTGAGATCCCTATAACCAATGTTTAATCTATAGTAATTGTGTAAAGTCAAGTTATGAATAGATCAACCTTCGAAGTTTCCAACTAGCTGAGTACCCAAGAAATTCAGTATTTTCAAGACAAACCAGTTTAAAAACAAATTTATGTAAATTTGGGTGGGGTTGATTAGCATGCTATGGCCATGACAAAACATGATCTGGACATAGACTGTTTGTTTGTTCACGTCCTGTAACCACAACTTCAATAAACAAGAGTTATCGTTGAAGGGTGAGTGCGGCAGCATGTATTTCTATTTGGACTTTTCTAGATTTAGGGCTTAAACAGATGGGCATGATTTGTTCCATTATGCAGCCGTGTTAATCAAGGCTGCTTCACGAGACGAAACAAAACCATTGATTTTAATGGTTTCGTTTACGCTAGTGGTATTCTCACCTGTTGGGCGAAAAAAGGACTTGCCCCATCTTTCTCGTGTGCAGGATCTATCTTCCCGATTTTTTTTTCAAACTCATATGGAATAGTGCAGAGTTTGAAAGGTAAAAAAAAAGATTTTTAGCTCGTCCATGTGCAACTACACTCTGTAGTGGTGAGCGTTGTGGCGCATACACCCATGTGAAGAAGCCCTGAGTTAAATAAATTCTGTGTACTCACAGACCTTAAACAGCATATTAGTCTATAATGTTATAGAAATAAAGGATAAACATAGTATATGATATAGAGAGGATATGGAGGGCACCTTCCCACCTGGGTTGCACAACCTTTGGCAACAATGACAACCACCTGTAGCCATCTGTGAACTTCCTCCACCTGATTGCTGGTAGTTTCCTGAACTCTTCGACTTCTCTCAAGTTCTAGAATTTTTGCAGGGTTTTTTCCCTGCTGCAGTACATATTTTGTTTAACTCAAACCTTCTTACCTTACACTTGGGAGCACAGTTCGCCCTAAACTGCTCTGATAATCCTTCCATTCATTGTACCTGTAACACATTCAAGGCCCTAAGTTCCAAAGACTGGATGAGAGGCGTAACTTGAAGCTCCTGGGCCCCAATGCAAAACCTGTAACATGGGCCTCCAACTAAAATGGTTTATTCATAGTACAGGGCTCCCTATATGGAAAGGAGAGGCCTTATGGGCCCCTAAGGCTCCTGGGCCCGGGTGCAACCGCATCCTCTGCATCCCCTATAGTTACACCAGTGTTATGGATCCTCCACCATGTTTCATTGTACGTAGGGTGTACGTTTCTGTATAGACTTTATTTCGTCATCCATTAACATAATGCTGTTATGCATTGCCAAAGAGCTGTAGTTTGGCATCATCTGTGCATAGAATATTTTCCCAAAATAATTGCGGTTTGTCTATGTAACAGAGTTTAGTTTTTTTTAGGCCTTTCTTTAAGCAATGGGGTCCTCCTTAGCTTTTACCCATAGAGCCCTGTTTGGTTCAGTGTGTGGCTTATGGTACGAAGTGATACCATCCCTACAGATGTCTTCAACTCTACCTGAATCCTTTGGATGCTGTACTTGGTTTCTTTGCCACATTTCAAATCAACTACTTATCTATGTAATATCTAATTTAATCTCTGGTTTGTAGAGTGCTGCTGAATATGATAGTGCTATATGAATATTATTATTACCATGTTCATGTGTGGCTATACTGCAGTATATATTGAAATATTTCCATTTTACTAGTGTCTGTATCAATAAATGCAGCCATAAGTAGAAGATGCAAATAGTACAGGAGAGACATTTCTAACATATATTGCTATTATTGAAGCTCTCTAAGGAACTACTTTTTCTAACAATGTTAGGATTTAGTAGAGTATTTTATTTGATTTGCTTAAAGAGTACCTGCATGTTCACTTCCGTCAGCTGAAGCGCTTCTATAGCACTATCTGAGGCTGTTGGAAGGAGCCGAAAACAGCCGACAGAACTGGAGCGCTCTGAAGCTCAGTTACTCGTGTCGCGCAGAGTGTAAGCTCTCGCCTACGACCTGAAGGTTGCAAGTTCGATCCCCGCATTATTCAGGTAGCCGACTCAAGGTTGACTCATCCTTCCGAGGTCAGTGAAATTAGAACCCAGCTTGGTGGTGTGGCGCAGAGTGTAAGCTCTCGCCTACGACCTGAAGGTTGCAAGTTCAATCCCCGCATGATTCAGGTAGCCTGCTCAAGGTTGGTGGGGGGTAATAAGTAATAATTACCTGAAAGCGCTGTGGAATAAGTTGGCACTATACAAATACCAAGATTTATTTTTTATTTAAATACAGTGCAGTTTTTTACAACCAAGGCATAAAAAAAACAAAATATTAATTATTCTGATGAAACTTTCCAACAAGCTACTTAGTCATCGCACTTGAATTTACGGATTTTGTTTTGACTTTCCAATTCTGTGTGATGTATTCAGAAATTGATTTTGTTGAGTTCCACAGAACAATCTCTCCCAACAACTGGCCGGAGTGAAAATGTCAATATCGCGGCCGCCTGCAGTGACATTCAAGGTCAGAATCCACATTACATTAAAACTTATGACTTTCCACATTCTTGAGCTCTTTCGGTAAACAGCTGATGTTAACAGCAGCGTTTAATAAGCGTGTCTGATTCACAAATCATATAGCACTTTCAGAACACTGTCACACCATTAAAATATATCGAAGCAGCAAAATAGTGGAAGGAGGTTGAGGAGGATTTATGTGTCTGTCTGAGATATTGGCCTTACTAATATAATGCTTTGCTGTCTCTTCGAGTATAATGAAATCAGAAAGGCAGTCTCTTTCCTCCATGGTCACAGACCTATGGCTTTCATCGGTAGAGATAAAATGGGATAGATTTGATCTAGAGCACTCTCATAGCAGCGGTACATATGTAGGGAAGAAGATGACGATTATTGTGCAAACCTGCCCCAAGATTACAGATTGTGTAACAAAATCATAAATATCTGACAAGAAAGCCATTTGCATTAACTCCAATCAGCATCCAATGTGACACCTACAGCTGTTAAAGCATTGATTCATTTGGGTACCATATGCTCAGTGCGGGGCGGCTGTCACACACAGCATTGTTTACTAATGTAATGTCGCATGAGTACACCAGGGAGAAGAACTGAGTAATGCTCTGCTTAGAGAATTGTATCTTCGCAGCCTCTTATCTCCCCTAGCTGCATAGCAAATACATCCCTGCAGTCTACACAATGAATTTCACATCAACCATAGCAGTAAAGTTTATTGCCTGAGCTTTCTGTAGGACGAGCGACGGAAAAACCCAATGACTAATTATCAAAGCAAGTTTTTGCGGACTACAACTTTGCTACCTGGACATGATTTATGGAATTACCAGTAATATGTATGGTTTTAAGCAAGAATCTAAAGGATTTGGCCATGACATTTGTTTGATTGATTTGTGTAGCTGGAGGATATAGGCAATAGAATGAATTGGCCGGCAGCTTTTAATCAAGGTAATGTCCACAAGGAAAGGCCATGTCTCCGCATCACTAAATACACAATAGTGACTGTTTGTAATAAATAGCCCTAGTTTATGTTATTTCAGGCACTATTCTACATTGGTAAGAAACAAATGTTCTCAGTATTTCTATATTACTGTATTCATAGTATCTTAAAAAGTCACAGAAAAAGGGGAAAAATTAAAAAATATGTAACATGTATCTTGGTTTATTAACTCATTTAAGGGGTTTTCCGGGGAGAATGCTATTGATGATGTATCATCAGGATAGGTCATCAATAGTTGATCGGCTGGGGTCCACCACTCGGAATCCCGATTGATCAGCTGAATGGGTGCATGGTGTCAGCACTGCAAATACACAGAGATCGGAGTGGAAGCAGCTGAAGTCTCCATAATGACTTCTGTGTAGTGGCCGGCGCTTGTAACTGCAGGCGCGGCTCGCGTTGATTTCAATGAGAGCCGTCGCTGCAGTTACAAGTGCCGGCCACTCTCCCTGCACATACTCACAAATACCAGCACCTCGTAAGGCTAATTGGGCTTTTAAGTCAGGGTGGAGGTGATTCCCACCAGTGTGAACAAGCAGTACCCCAGTATTTGTGGAGGCATGAGCACAACAAACAGTCCTTGACTGCGCATATACGTAATGCAGGAGCAATCTTTTTTGAGCTTACGCCCGTGTGCAGCAGCCCTAAGAGTTATAGTTTCCAAAACTGAGTCACACCTCAGGGGTTTCCACTGGTGTTTGAGAGGCTCTGCAAATGGTATACAGTGCCAAAAACCTATCCCAGCAAAATTCTGTCTGAGTAATTGCACTCCTTCTCTTCTGAGCCCTGCTGCATGCTCAAGCAACAGCTTATGCCCACATATGGGACATTTACTGAGCAGATATTATTTAACAAATTAGTGAGTGCTTTTTCATCTACTGCCACTAGTGAAAAGGAAAAGTTTGAAGCTAAACCTACATGTTATTGGAAAACTGTAATTTTTCATTTTCATGGCCTAATGCTAACAAATTCTTTGAAACACCCGTAGGGTCAAAATACTCCCCACATCCCTTGATGAATTCTTTGAGGGCAGGGGAGTAACTAAAGGCTCAGGGGCCCTGATGCAAAAGGTGAGCAGGGGCCCCACCTCTATCTGTATCTGTACCCGTACCCATACCTAAACCATGCTGCACAGAGGCATAACTTGAAGCTCCCGGGCCCCAATGCAAAACCTGTAACAGGGCCCCAAACTATAATGCTTTATTCATAGTACTGGGCTCCCTATATGGAGAAGAGAGGCCTTATGGGCCCCCTAAGGCTCCTGGGCCCGGGTGCAACCGCATCCCCTGCACCCTCTATAGTTACACCTCTGTTTGAGGGGTATAGTTCTCAAAATAGAGGCTCTTCTTACGGGATTTGACTATACTAGTTCCACGGGGGCTCTGAAAATGCAAAATGGCATCCATAAGGTAATTCTGTAAAATATGTGCTTCGAAAGTCAAATAGTGCTCCTAACATTTGAGTCCTCCTATATGCAAAAACAACAATTATTTCCACATGTTAGGCATTTCTAATTACGGGAAACAGCGATATCACCATGAGAAAATCGCAGCGATACTGCATCTGCGTTCTCTGCGAAATCGCTGCGTTTTCTCACGGTGATATCGTGATTTTGTGTTGCTACAAAGTAGCGTGACTTTTTTGTAGCGCCCTTTTGCCGGGATTTTCGGTGGAACTTAAAATATAAGCCCCACCAGTAAAATAAGCCTTGGCAGCATTAAGAAAAAAAACACAATATATCACCTAAGGGGCGCTCTTTGCCCAGCCATGCTTCTCCTTGCAGGTCCTCGGCACTTGCTTGCAGTTTTTTCCCCAGCGCTTCCTGGTCAGGGGTTCAAAAACCCTGCCTTCAGGAAGCACTGGCTCTGATTGGTTCTTGAGCGCCGTGGCTCAGCCAATCACTGCAACGCTAGATGAATCAATCACAGGAAGCGCTGCCTGAAGGCTACAGAAAAGTGTGCAGGAACTGCAGAGGAGACATGCGGCGGAGCTGATAGCGCCTGTTAGGTGATGTATTGGGTTTTTGGGTTTTTTTTTAATGTAGCTAGGATTTATTGTAAGGAAAACAGTAGGATTTTCTACTGTAAAAGTTACATTGCACCACACGAAAACTGTGATTTAGTCCGATGGATGCAACACAAAGGAAGGTTCCATAGGGAAAAATGGGCTAAAAAATATCGCAAATCACTGCAATATTTAGCATGCCACGATTTTTTTTTCTCGCAATCTAGCAGCTTACAAAACATCGCTAATGTGAAAGAACCTATTGGAAAGCACAGGCTTCACATACATGTGATTTGTAGCACTGACGCCAGTATGAAAGCAGCCTAAATAAACGGAAAACATGTGAACCAAAGTAAAGTACAAAATGTCACGAAAAAACTGTCTCGTAATTGTTTGAATAGGTAAATGCATTTGAAAGTTACAACCATATAAAGTGACACATGTTAGAATTTAAGAATTAGGCTGTGTCTATAAGGCCAAAATTGGCTGAGACTCCAAGGGGTTAAAATTAATTAGTCTTATTAGCTTAACACCTGAGTGGAGTGGACAGAGTGGGAGCATGCCAACTCCAACAACCAGGTCTATTCGAGACTTTAGACTCATACCTAACTCCAGAGGAATGCCTCTTTGCTGCATACATACTGATTGCCAGAAATATGTCACTTAATGCCACAAATATGCCACTCCAGCAGCTGCACACACACAATATATATTTGCACCATGTATAGGATTATGCCCAGTCCCAGACTATTCTGTATTTTCTGATTCATACTGTTTTGTTCTGATATCTAGGCAGTAAAATTCTAGTCGGATCTCATTTTGGTTGTACATACTCATACTGTCTAACAGTAAATCTTCAGTGCTTTATAGAGCAGTAATAGACCGAACAGCACATCACAAAATCAAGGTTATAGGTGCATGAAAATGTTGCTATAAAGCAGACAAACGGCACACCGTGGCTCTATAGTGCCATCTGTGAAAAATTAACACTTTTCAACAAAATTGTAAAACCATAGCTTTTGTACCGACATGAACACCCTTTCCTCATTTACAGTATAAATGGAAACAGAAGCTCCAGCCGGAAAAGTCGTATCCTTTTAGAGAAGAGCCATTTTTTTTACCTCACACCTTTAAAGCTACCTTAAAATTATTAAATAGGTACTAAACATCATTTGAATGATTTTATGAGTGATACAAATTAGATATTCGAGAAAAACTTCCTGACAGTGATGGTGATCAATGAGTGGAACAGGTTACCACAGGAGGTAGTGAGTTCTCCTTCAATGGAAGTCTTCAAACAGAGGCTAGACAGACATCTGTCTGGGATGATTGCTACCTGTAGAGGAACCAAGAGGGCAGGCTGTTGGAAGGTCAAAGTGCCCCTAGAATGGCGACCCAGTGGGCACCCAAAAGTCAGTTGGAAATGAGATAGCCACTTGATAAGTAGGGTATACATGCAAATCTTCTCTACTTCATTATTGCACACAGCTCTATTTTAATGCAGCTTTCCGGCTAGGCTGTTATTTGAGAAATTTAGCAAAGTAGGCAGTCCCCAGAGCACAGTCATGTCTTACTAAGCTCTGGCAGTTAGAGATCACTTGTCCCTGATTCTGCCAGCACCTTTTGGCTTGGAAGGTAAGAGAATCATCTCTTCTCCTTTAATCACATGACAGAAATCTAGATTTCAGACTCTCAAAAACACACAATCTACTGACTTTACTGACCAAAACCTACATTTCCAAAAATTTCTCTTACTGGTAGCCAAACTTATTGGCAGACGTATTTTCAAGATTTTCATTTGAATACATTGTGACCTTAACTCCTAGGAATACTAGACCATTAGGTTATTCTTAATTGAGATTTATCAAGAGGCTGCAGGTGCAAAAATTTCATGAAGACCCATTTTGTGCCTACAATGGAGTTACACATTAGAAAGATCTTTAAACGTATAGTATATCTCTGATGGAAGGCTTTGCTGTATCCCATTGTATAGGTACATAGTGGGGTACCTTGTCTGTAGGCTCCTAATCTAATAAAAAGTATACCACATGGCTTACGTTTCTTTTTACTATGTCCCTTTGCATAGGGAAGCATAGTAGACTAGATTTTCCTATATGGTGAAAAAAAAATTCTATATACTGCCAAAGCAGTTCTGACCCATGAAGTAATGAGGTCCAAAAGACCTCTGAAGGTGCACTGTAGTATCTGGTACCAAGACGTTAACAGATCCCTTAAGGAAACCAGTCACCAGGTTTATACATATTAAACCACCCACAGCGATGGAATAGTAAAGTAATAGTGCTTCTAATAACTGGAGAAATCCTCTTTTAAAATGTTCCTGAGCTGCATGCAAATCTAAGCAGAGTGGTTCGGTGGGAAGGCTAGACTATCTTTGCTGTCCGGAGTATTCCTGATCTCTCTTGCCCTCTATGTTGGTGTTGCATCGATGACATTAGAGACTCGCTGATCCTAGCAGTCTCCTCCCAGAAGTGGGTTGGACTCTTTTCTTGGCAGAGTAGATGTGCTTATTGCGCATGTGCTGAATATCAGCCCACTTCTAGGAGGAGACTGTTAGGATCAGTGGTCTCTGAGATTCTTCTTCTTCGTGATTTCTCCAGGTATGATTCCTTCAATAGCCCTAGCAAAATACATTTTGAAATCACTATATGTCTGTAGGCAGTTTAATATATATGAACCTGGTGACAGGTTTCCTTTAAGTCCTGTAAGTTCTGATATAGGACCACCATGGATCTGACTTATGTTCCCATGAGATCCCACAGATGCTCATGTTCCTCAAACCATTCCTACACCATTTTTGCAATACGGTACAGAACATTATACTGCTGAAAGAAGCCGCTGCCATTAGGGAATACAATTTTTAGGTAGCTGTCATGTATGTAATGCAGAATAAAGGAATTTCTAATAGAATTATCACGCCATGTGCCATTCGCCTTCCATAACCTGTAGAATTATTGAAGAGTCTCTCTCGAAGCTGAACACACATGGCTTTCCTCTGGGGACGATATGTTGTTAGTTTTTTAATTTGTTTCTTTGCTTTTTTTTAATGGCCTTGTGTGAGTAATACAGAAGTAGTACCTGGGGAACAATGTACATTATAGAATGATATAAAACTCAGAAAAGACTTCCTTACTATTATGTTCTGACCTTAAAGGGTTTTGTTAAACTATAATTAGGTTTTGTATGTTTCCTCCAGCTGCTCTCAGGGGACGGGGGTAAATATGACTTTAAATGTTGGAGTCCTTACCCTATCACTTCTAAACACTTCTACAGTGTTCAGTTTATGGTTTAGCAGGATCTCTCAGAGCACAGGGGATTTCAGCTGAGTTTGGCCATAAATACTGCATTCCAAATTAGCACTGAACATATCTCCCATTCTGCTTTCATCCATGGCATAGGAAAATGTTGTTTTTTTTTTTGCATTACTATACCTATAATGTCAGTCATTGCAAGCTGTAAAAAATTTCTTGATAAAACATTTCTAGCCAAATTTGAAATTTCATGTTGCTTGTAAGACGTTCCCTGCAAATACATTTTCCATCTAGCTCTGTCAGGTAACATGTAAATGTAGCTGAGGCAATCCAGCTGTGTGTGGAAGAAATACAAATACAGATATATAGAGACAATATATGATTAGGCAAGAAAACAAATCACATTACTACATTGCCCAATGCAATTAATACTCAAAGGGGCAAATCAGAAGGAGATGTTTTTTGGCTTGTAGTTAATGGGAGGAATTTATTAAGCGCTGTGTACTAGTTTTCTGTCATCAAAAAGGTGCACATTTTTGCACAATTAGGCCTCGGTGAGACGAGCGTGTGTTTTGCGTGCGCATAATCCACACTTCTAAAAGAACCAATGGGTTCCTATAGAAGCGTTCATATGCATGGAATCAGCAATGCAAAACAGCAGCACCTAAAAAAGATACGGCATAAGTGCGTATTTTGCCGGAGTTTCCATTGACTCCTATGGGAGCAGGAGTTAATAGAAACTCCTGTGTACGGAATAGCTTCTGGTCAGAAGCACCTTTTAAATGTCCTGCTGTTAACCCCTTAGTCCCCACGGGGATGAGGGGACTCCCCAAGGGCTTCATTAGTCCCCCCGGGGAGTCCCCTCATCACTCAACACTGTGACAGCACTGTCACAGTGTTCAGTGACAAGGGGACTCCCCGTGGGGATGAAAGAATCCCCAGCCACAGCTGTGGTGGAGGAGCACAATGCTATCCCATTGCTTTTTAATGGGGCCGGTGCTGCTGCCGCCCCATTTAACCCCTTGAGTGGCGGGTTTCCTACCACCCTGTCGTGCCCACCAGGGCAGGTTTTTTAAAATGGTCTAATCATTGAATTTCAACTAATTTTGCAGTTGCGTCTCAAGAGCCATAACTTTTTCATTTCTCCATTGACATGGCCATATAAGGGCTTGTTTTTTACGGGACAAGTTGTGATTTTTTAAACAGGAGGGAGGAAAAACAGAAATGGGGGAAAAAAGAAAAAAAGAGGCCATGTCATTAAGGGGTTAAATAATGCATTAACTTCCTTCTCTGGGTCATTACGACCCATGGATACCACATGTGTGATTGTATTTTTGATTTTTTTACAAAGTAAAGGGAGACAAGTGTTTTTATTATTTTTTTTTATAATTTTTTAACTTTTTTTTTTTTTTTTTGTCCCTTTAGGGGACTTCCACAGGGACCCATCAGGACCCCTGATCACATTCCGAGGGTCCGATGGTGACAGCCCTTTACATGCTGCAGTGACAGCCCTTTACATGCTGCAGTCACATAGAGGTTTTCTCTGATCTCTGCTGTAAGAGCTGGTACCTAGCTGTCCTCTGACAGCTAACAACCAGCTCTCCCTGCCACAGAGACCATCGGCTTGCTTCTGACAAGCTGATGGTCTCTATGGCAACCTGTAAACAAAGCAGGAGATTACCGACATATCGGCAATATCTTCTGCTGGTTTTTCAAAGCCCTTGCTTTGTTCTCTCTGGGTCTGTGCAGGCAGAGCACAATGTCACAGCTTGTAGCATTGTGCTCTGCAGCTCCCATAGTGATACATAGCCCAGAAATCTTCCGGGCTATATCGCTATGAGCAGTGGAGCTCGTCCCGGAAAATTTCCGGGCATGCCACTCAAGGGGTTAAAGCAATGGGATGAAGGCAACCCCCGCAGGGATTTTTGGGGAAGGGCTTGAAAGATAAGCCCTTCCATAGAATAACCCCTAGCTGTTGGGAAAAAAAAATACATCACCTAGCAGCGCTGTCAGGGTTCCGGCGCGTCTTCTCCCCGCCTCCCCGACACTCTTCTGAATCATTTCTTTTGGCCAGGAATTTAAAAATCCCCGCTTCTTGGAAGCTCTGTCTCTGATTGGATGAGTGCAGGGACCAATCACAGCTATTCAATGACTGAATATAAAAAAAGTATATGAAAACTTAAAAATCTTAAATGGGATGAAATTTTTTAAAAGTGCAAATGTGCCCTTTTTCGTTGCGTTTTGCATTTGCAGCATTCATGATGTGATAAAAATGACAAGGTACCTTCATTCTATGGGTCAGTAACATTATGATGATACTATATTTATAGGATTTTTTGCTTTACTAATTAAAAAAAATGAAAATCACTTTTATTAAAGAAAACGCTTTTCATTGTCAAGTTCAAAGCTCCTTAACATTTTTATGTTTCTGTTGGGGATGTGAGAACACTTTTTTTGCAGAGTGAGCTGTAGTTTTTATTGCTAAGAATTTGGGTGACATATAACCTTTTGATTACTTTTTATACGATTTTTAATTGAGAAATGGGGCGACCAAAAATAAATGCAATTCTAGCATTATGGGAGTTTTTCTGACAGCGTTCACTTTGTGAGATAACTAATGTAATAATTAGTCTGGCCTTTTTCAGATTGTTTAACCCATTCCTGCTGCAGGGCGTAAGTTTACGTCCTGGGAGCAGGGTACTTCCCGCAACAGGACGTAAACTTACGTCCTGGAGATAGCGCGGGATCAATTATGATCCAGCGCTATCCCGCAGCGGGAGCCGGCTGTCAGTCAGAGATGCGCCCCCCGCTGTTAACCCCTTCCCTGCCGTGATCTAAGTAGATCGGGGCAGGGAAAGAGTTCACAGAGGGAGCGGACTCCCTCTGTGTCTCCGGCCGGCTCTCGCGATAACATCGCGAGAGCCCGGCCTGTCAGCATGGTAACAGGACGCCAGACACTGGCGTCCTGTATTGCCAATGCCTATTATCGCTGTATAAGCGATAAGGCATGGCAGAGCAGTAATTCTGCCATGCCTTATGACAGCGATCATCAGGGCAGTGGCTAAAGTCCCCCGGGGGGACACAAATGTTGTAAAAAAAACAAATATTAAAAAAATGAATTAAAAAAAAATGTAAATAAAGAGTAAAAAACCTTTTTTTTATGCTTTTTCTCAGAGTAGCATAAAAAAAAGGTAAAAAAAAAATAAAACCACACATATTTGGTATTGTCGCGTCCGTAACAACACATACAATAAGTTGCACATGCTTTTCACTGTGCACGGAAAAAAAAGCAAAAAAAAAACCGCTAAAAAACTGAGGCAAAATGCTAATTTTTAGCATTTTGCCTCACTAAAAACGCAATAAAAGTGATCAAACAGCTGTATGTACGCCAAAATGGTACCAGAAAAACTACAGCTCGTCTCACAAAAAATAAGCCCTCACAGAGCTCCGTACATCAAAAAATAAAAAAGTTACAGGACTTTGAATGCAGCGAGTTAGAATAGAAAAAAGATTTCCAAACAAAAGGGGTTTTTATTGCAGAAAAGTGGGAAAACCTAAAAAAATGTAAGAATTTTGGTATCGTTGTAACCGTACCGGTCCACAGAAAAAATGGAATATCTCATTTATGCTGCATGATTAACGCTGTAAAAAAAAAAAAAAAATCTATGGCAGAATTGATGCGTTTTCTCTCCCTGCTATCATAAAAAAAAAAATACAAGTTTTACAATATAGTCTATATACCCAAAAGTGGCACCGATAAATCTACAGTTCGCCATGCAAAAAACAAGCCCTCATACGGCCGCGTCGTCGGAAAAATAAAAAAGTTATGGCTTTTGATAAACGGAGAAGAAAATCCGCCAAAAATTGTTGCGTCCTTAAGCCCAAAATAGGTCATGTCATGAAGGGGTTAATGGAACCTAAAGTTACATTTTTCTTCAGTCCCCTTAAAGGACTTTAACTTATGATCGTTTAATCATGTCTATAATAAAATACTAAATTCTTCAGTATTGCAGTAAATTGTATCTGTAAAGTTCATATATTAAGCCCTGCCACAGGTTAAATGTATGGCAGCCCTGGGAGCATTTATTAGACCCAGGGCAACTATGGCAACCATCAACAAACCGCAATCACACCCCATGGTTTAGTGCAGCGGTCTCTGAACCAAGCAGATGTCTACCGACCACAGTTCACCTTACGTTCTCACAGCATATGTTTTCAGAGAAATGCCGAGAGAGAAACAAGCTCAGCTGCACCTCCCTCCTCTCTGACTTTTTTACTGTATTACTGTGACAAAATTTATACTGCAAACATTCATAATAAATACATTTATATAAAAACATTAATAATAAATCACGATATTTGGATGACATCCAATCATGTTCCATTATAGCCATCAAACAAAGGAATTATAAAATTGGGGGCCACTAGGCCACCATGTAGAGCTCTAGGGAAATATCCAAATACAAACACTGATGTAGTGGGGCTGGTCTATCAATCTTTATTTTAATCTCCAAGAAAGCAATTTCTCATCATACAGCAAGTCTGTATAATGAAGACTGGTAGGTGATAACTGAAACATTAAAGGGGTTGGCCACTTTATATTTACTACTTAGCAATTAATCTAAATGTTGTTTACTGGTAACTTACTAATGTATCTTTATTTCTTCTTCTGTGTTGTTCTGCTTTATTCTTGAAGCCATGCCCACCTGCTCAGACAGTTTCTTGTACAATTCGGATCTGGGAATGTTTAGCTTGCAAAAAAGAAGGCTGAGAGGAGACTTAATAGCCGTCTACAAATATCTGAAGGGTTGTCACAGTGCAGAGGGATCAGCCCTATTCTCATTTGTACAAGGAAAGACCAGAAGCAATGGGATGAAACTGAAAGGGAGGAGACACAGATTAGATATTAGAAAAAAACTTTCTGACAGTGAGGGTGATCAATGAGTGGAACAGGTTACCATGGGAGGTGGTGAGTTCTTCTTCAATGGAAGTGTTCAAACAGAGGCTGGACAGATATCTGTATGGGATGATTTGGTATATCCCGCACTGAGCAGGGGGTTGGACCAGATGACCCTGGAGATCCCTTCCAACTGTACCATTCTCTGATTGTACGGATGGCACTCCAGGCCATAGGATGACTGCAGAATGAGGGGCATGTAACTAAATCTTCATAATACAGCATGCCTTCCATCTGCACATGCACAGGTGCTGGATGCCAGAATTTGAGCACACTGTTGTACCAAAAAAAGAGGTATGATGATGTGATGATGCCCCTTCATCTGCAGAAATCTTAGAGATGGGAGAACCATCCAAACAGTAAACAATGCTGGCTGTATGGGACTGCATGGCTTCAAAAATAAAGCAAAATGGCACAGAAATAGAAATAAAGACCAATTAATAAGAGACATCTAATTATTATGTAGATTAATTGCTGAGTAGTACTTATAAAATGGTCAACCCCTTTCAAAGTGTATGACCATTTATGAATCTGTATTGAGAAGTACTTGAGATCCCCATAATGATATAAGGGGCAAACAACGTTTTAGTAGTCAATCAAAAAGTATACAAAACGTTCATTTTTTACTTTCTGTCGGCAGAGGAATAAACTATGCTAGTTTTCCTGGCTTCATCCACATAATGCACTTCTTATTCTTGACAATGTGTTTTATCATCTAACTGAATTATCCATCTGGCAGGTATGACAATTTTTAGATACTATGTAATGGAGAAACTTTGCCACATTCAAGTACACCCAACTTGTTTTTATTGAATTAACATTGAAAAAAGTGATATTGATCCTAATGTGACAGAGCAGTGGAAAGCATTATGGAATTAAATAGAGGCAAATGCAATGTGGATAAAAGCTGTTTAACACCAGTACACTTAGGTTTCCAATTTTAAGTTTCATTTTGTCCTTTCAGTAAGTTTTAGTTGTATAAAACCTATAGGACATCAATTCTTTTCAAGGACAGAGCTAATAATAAGCGCAATTCAAACAAAGTGCTGAATACTGCATAAGTAAAACATGGTCAGAAAAGATGAATAGCGCAAATAGCTGTTATGACCGTTACATATAATGAACATATCTCGTTAGTATAATTCATTATTTTGTTGGTATAATGAACAGACACTAAATTGCGTCATAATTTGGGTGGTTTCACATGAATGGATCGAATTCCACATGAGGGAGCCCGCAGCAGACTCCAACCCTGTCCCCGGCTGGCATCCGCACACACCTTTAATATCTGTAACGCGGATGGTCTGGATGGCTCACCATTGGACATGTGCAGTTCAGATTTTTTTTAAAGCCTTTTTCCCATGCTGCTGCTAAGCGATGACACGGAATCTGCAACCTTTCCACAATGTCAATTGCGGAAGTGCCGCAGATTGGATGGCTTCTATTGACTTAGAAGTTGTCGACGTGAAATGCACGCAAAAGTAGAACATGCTGTGATTTTTTTTCCACGAGCGGAAATCGCAACTGCTGTCCGCTTTGTGAATGTTCTATTTGTTTGAATGTGTGTGGAATGTTTCGGATCGTCTGTGCAGAAGCCGACTGCGGATTCCGCAATTCAAACTCGATTGTGTGAGACCGGCCTTAGAGATCCCTACCTTTCACAATTGCAGTATGGAAATTAGGCAAGTGCCACCAGATGGGAGCATAAAATCAATTGAATGAGTCTTTCATGGACTAGTTTTAATGTGAATTCACGTCAGAATGGGAAAATTGATTGACTTAAACAACTTTGAACGAGAAATTAAACTTTGAAATGGTCATCAGTGTTAGAGCAGCTGGGGCAGGATTGCAAAAACAGCCAATAGTATGGAGTTTTCAGGATATACAGAGAATGGAGGGCGAAGAAACACTTCAGTTGAAAGGGGATCTTGTGGATATAAGCAACTCACAAGGAAAACAGTCAAATGAGGATGTCAAGAATTGGTCTGATGAACAGGCGGTATGCTGTCAAACATGTTACATCTGAGTACAATTCTGGTTCTCCAACTAACTTGTCAGAACACATAACTTATCATTTCTAAACATCAATGAACTATAGCAACAGACGACCAGTTCGAGTGTTGCTGCCTTCTGAAAGAAACAGAAAGTTGTAGCTCCGGTGCGCAAAAGAGCTAAAAAATGGATTCACTTAACAGTGGAAAAAAATTTCCTGGCTGATGAATCCAGATTTCTGTTGCACTGTGCTGATGGGAGGTTAGAATTTGGCACTAGCAGCACGGATCATTAAAATGTTCTTGTCAGCTGTCAACAGTTCAGGCTGGTGGTGGGGCAGTGATGTGTTGGGAATGTTTTCTTGGCACACCATTGGTCTCTTGATATTCATGGATGGACGGCACAAAGAATTCTTATGGTTCTGAAGGCCAAAGGAAGTCCACCATGATACTAGATGAATGCCTCTAATATAGTGTACAAATCAGAATCTTGGGGAATATAAGAATGAATTGAGGTTAACGTTTAAAGTCATATTATAGTTAATCTAACAAGTAAAGAGTAGGGGGCTGGTCATGGCAAGACGATTCTGACACTCCACAATTTTTTGGAATGCATCATTTTGCTAATAACTTATTGCTCTAGTTCTGCAGACTTCAGGCTGCCATGTACTGTAGTCTATCCACAAGCTTCAGAGACTGGCTTTCATACAACTAACTGCCTTTATCTACTAAAGGCTATACTGGAAATCTACAAAAAAATGTGAAATTCGACCTAAGTATGCGGTTTATTGTTGGAAGACTCCATAAGAGGCATTTCGAATGTTCTGCTTGTTACATACAATTCCCTAACATGTTATTAAAACTGAATCCAAATGCTGCTGCAATTTAGCTCTTAGTCCAGCAATTACAGGACAACACAGACATCAGAATAAAATAATGAATTTACCATTAAAGCTTTCGCCGGTAACATCTGTATTATGTCACGGCAAGCTGGATCCCTGTTTAACAGTAGAAAAAAAGCTCAACGAATTTTTCTATTTGACAAGAATAAGACAGCTCCTAATTCCATTATCTATGATTTAAGTGCAATAATTACAGCTCTCTTAGTGACATTTCCCTGTATCCAGCCATGACATGATTGTTATTTTCTGCTGCCGACATCCTCTTCTTCTTATTCACAGGCAATCAGCATTAGGGAGGAGACACCAAAAGAAAGATGTATCTGAAGGACCTTAGATGACCTTCAGCTAAATTACTCTTCTCCTTCCTCGCCATTTTGCATAGGATATTTTGCACTCTGATGATGTAACTCACTGCCCTCCTTCTATTTAAAAAGCAGGTGCTCCGTCTGGGGCAGGGGATACGTTCCGGAGATGTAATTGATTGGGGCGGGAGAGCTCTTTTTCTGACAGCTGCCTTTGTTCCTTCTTTTTTTCTTTCCATAAGTGAATAGGAAAATAACTATCACTGACGAGACAATTACTCCTTCTCTATAGCCGGAAAGGTGTTTGTTATCAGTTATGAGTGCATTCTGCTGTCAGCCGCTATCCACAATTCCATTGTGTCAGGGCCAGTAAAAGGTCTGTCAGTGTTCGAAAGAAAAGACATTTGGAAATATTACTGAGGTCTTCTTGTTGCTAGGCATGATATATGGATCTCACTGGGTTTTTTCAAATCTAATTCTGTTTTCTAATTCACTCTTTTAAAAGGATATTTAGGAAGATCTACTTTACAGAATTCTGCTGTAATTTGGGCATCAGTTATCTGAAATGGGTTGTGGCTTAAGATGTGACAATGTGTATGACGTCTGAATATGCCTATTGTTGCTCCCCAATGACCCCACCCCCTTCCTTCAAAAAATTACTATTGGGATTCTGGCACGTTAATACCACGTGCGAGAAAGATAGGTCTTGTCCTATCTTTCTCGTTCATAGTTTTCATATGTGGGAGAAGGATAGGGCAGGACCCATCTTCCCACTTTTTTTTTTCAAACTCGCTCGCTATAGGGCGGAGCTTAAATAGTCCAAAAAAAAATACCCCCAAACCCCGGTTCATGTGTAATATGCTCTGTAGCAGCGAGCATATTAGCACACGCTGTTTTTGCCCTAAGCCACATCTTACAGTGGGTATAGTAGAGCTATTCGGCTGATGTGAAAGCAACCCAAGGCTCAATGTCCACGGGTGGATTTGTATTGTGGAATCTGCGCGAGACACCAGCGCGGATGGCCCACAGTTCAAGCCGCTCACAGAGAAACATGGGCTTCCGCAGCTGAATTAAAGCATGCGGATTTGATTTGCGGATCTTTGAATGCGGAAATCAATCGTAGCATGCTTCATTTCAGTGTGGTTCGCGCACGGACGGCTTCCATTGAAGTCAATGCAGTGAAGACCCGGACAGGTGAGCACGGTCCCACATGTGGAATCTGATCCACCCATGTACATGAGTCCTTTATCAGTTTCACTGGAAGGCTAGACCGATTAGTTGTTTGTAACATAGTAACATAGTTTGTAAGGCTGAATGAAGACAATGTCCATCTAGTCCAGCCTGTCTATCCTACTGAGTTGATCCAGAGGAAGGCAAAAAACCCCAAGAGCAGAAGTCAGTTAGCCCTTTTGGGGAAAAAATTCCTTCCTGACTCCCTAATGGCAATTAGACTAATCCCTGGATCAACTCCTAATATTTCCTAACCCGGATTAGCAATTGACCTAAGATTTATATCCTGTAATATCCTTCCTCTCCAGAAAGACATCCAGTCCCCTTTTAAACTCCTCTATGGATTTTGCCATCACCACACCCTCAGGCAGAGAGTTCCACAGTCTAACTGCTATTACAGTAAAGAACCCCTTTGTGGCAGTAAAAGTAATTGGGATCTTAAAGCTGTAATCCCACGCAGTGTTTTGCTGAATTTTTGTGGTGTTTTTGTTGTTACTTTAAACATTACACCAAAATATAGAAAATATATAGCATTTTAGTTTGTGGGACTTTTGGGGTCAGTGATGTACAGTATTTCTTTACAGCTCTGGGTATACTATTTTTATGGAGTTTTTCATAAGCTTACCTATAGAACTTCAAAATGTCAGAAAAAATGCATGGACAAAATGCTACAATGCAAAAATGCAGCTAAAATGCATATGAATAAAAAGCCATGGGGTTCATGGGATTTTTTTTTTAAGACTTTACAAACACTGAAAAAGAAATGACAATGTAAGGCGCTATGATACATGTGGCATTTGTGCTAAGCCCTATTGTGTCAAGTGTAATCACAATTATGTCAGATAACTGGAAGAGCTATATTGATGCATGACCCTTGATGAGTGCCATCCATTGCAACAACAATAGAATCTTCACACTGCGAAAGTAACCAAAAATGACTATGTGAGATTAGCGAGTAGAGATGAGCGAACGTACTCGTTTAGGGCGATTTCGCAATCAAGCAGCGCTTTTTTCGCGTAACTGACTACTCGGGCGAAAAGAATCGGGGGGCACCGGGGGGGGGGGGGGGCGTGGTGGAGCAGGGGGTAGCAGTGGGGAACAGGGGGGAGCTCTCTCTCTCTCCCCCCCCAACCACCTGCTCACCCCCGGCACCCCCCGCATCTTTTCGCCTGAGAAGTCAGTTACTCGAAAAAAGCGGTGCTCGATTGCGAAATCACCCTAAATGAGTACGTTCGCTCATCTCTATTAGCGAGTTATTCAACTATTTTTAAAATGCAGAGATTCAACCTTTATCCGGACATTATGTATAAGAATTTCATCTTTAAGAACAATAATAAAGGTTCAAACTACGTCTGTCACATGTAGACGTAACCCAACATGTTCAGCTTCATCAATAACTCTCTTTTTTCTAAAAAACAATCTGCCTATGTCTTCCTTTTTCTTCAAGCGGTCTATGGCTACTGCTCGTTCTATACATTCTCTTTATTATTTCCTCTTCAAACAAGTGCTGCAGCTTTAAATTTATGTTCGGGGCAATATAAAATATTGAGTTCTTCCTTGCTTTATTATGAGCAAATAACCAAGACAGTGTCCTGGATTAATATGCTCAGTTCATTTACGTACATAGCCTGCTGGGTTTTTTTTGCATTGTGATTGCTGTTCAAGCATTCATGAAGTTGTTTCATGCAGAGATGCTGTCTAAATGGAAATTTGCTGTCCTGTAAAATCTTAAGCATTTTCTATTTCTTCATTATTGTTTGAGAAAATTGGAGTATTATGTCAAACTAGAAGCCATAGCTGTACCTGGTTTGTCTCAAATATTAATTGAAAAAACTATTGACATACGTTAAATGCGTGCTCCTCTGCTTCTAGTTCATGTGGTTGAAGAAAGCAGTGTGCAGATGGCCCAAAACCATTAGACTTTGGATAACGGTGGGGCCTGAGGACTCTCCAATGTGTATGGGGTGGCTCAACTTTCTCCCTACAGATGATGTCAGGGGATTTTAAATTTCAACACCCAATCCAACTGTTCCCTGGGAGATAAGCCAACACCAGCAGTATCTGGCTGCAGCTTACCCTCCTAAACACACAAGTGTTCAGTGAGCCAAACATTCATCCGTATGGACTATTCGGTGAAAAAACTATTGGACAAACGATCATTTGTCCAATAGTTGTTAAAGGTATATCGGCATCCTTAGGCTACTTTTACACACAACATAAAATGTACATTGCCTATCCACACTTATATTCTACATCGAAATCCGCAATCAAATTCAAACATGACTTTGTTGTGGGTCTTGTTGCAGAAATAGCCATGGACTTAACTCATTGCATTGGAATAAAATTCTCCATGAAAGTCTGCAGTATACCCACAACAGTTAGAGCATACTTGAAATCCCTGAGCATACCAAGAATAACCTGTGGATTTTTTTGCCTTTGAGTATATGGGGCTTATCTGAACACCATTCACTAACATTGTACTGTACTTAGTTGTGGAACTTTGGTGCAGATTTAACAAGTGAAGTTCAACAACTAGTATATAAAGTCTGAAACCAGCCTTAGGACAACTCTTTTAACCCCTTCATGACATGGCCTATTTTGGGCTTAAGGACGCAACAATTTTTGGCGGATTTTCTTCTCCGTTTATCAAAAGCCATAACTTTTTTATTTTTCCGTCGACGCGGCCGTATGAGGGCTTGTTTTTTGCGTGGCGAACTGTAGTTTTTATCTATGCCAATTTTGGGTACATAGACTATATTGTAAAATTTTTTTTTTTTTTTTAATGATAGCAGAGAGAGAAAACGCATCAATTCTGCCATAGATTTTTTTATTTTTTTTTTACACCGTTAATCATGCAGCATAAATGAGACTTTCCATTTTTTCTGCAGACCGGTACAGTTACAACGATACCAAAATTCTAACATTTTTTTAGGTTTTCCCACTTTTCTGCAATAAAAACCCTTTTTTTTGGAAATCTTTTTTCTATTCTAAATTGCTGCATTCAAAGTCCTGTAACTTTTTTATTTTTTGATGTACGGCACTCTATGAGGGCTTATTTTTTGCAAGACGAGCTGTAGATTTTATTGGTACCATTTTGGCGTACATACGACTTTTTTGATCACTTTTATTGCGTTTTTAGTGAGGCAAAATGCTAAAAATGAGCATTTTGCCTGAGTTTTTTAGCTTTTTTTTTAGCGTTTTTTTCGGTGCACAGTCAAAAGCATGTGCAACTTATTGTACGCATCGTTACGGACGCGACAATACCAAATATGTGGGTTTTGGGTTTTTTTTTACCTTTTTTTATGCTAATCTGAGAAAAAGCATAAAAAATGGTTTTTTTACTCTTTTTTTTTAAATTTTTTTTAATTCATTTTTTAAATCTTTCTTTTTTTTACACTGTTTGTGTCCCTCTGAGGGACTTTAATCACTGCCCTGATGATCGCTGTCATAAGGCATGGCAGAGCTACTGCTCTCCCATGCCTTATCGCTCATACAGCGATCTCAGGCATAGGCAATACAGGACGCCAGTGTCTGGCGTCCTGTTGCCATGGTGACAGGCCGGGCTCTCGCGATGACATCGCGAGTTCCGGCCGGAGACACAGAGGGAGCCGCGCACCCTCTGTGAACTCTTTCCCTGCCGCGATCTACTTAGATCGCGGCAGGGAAGGGGTTAACAGTGGCGGGCGCATCTCCGATGTCCCCCCGCTGCTGCAGCGAGACGCCGGCTGTGACTGACAGCCGGCTCCCGCTGCGGGATAGCGCTGGATCATATGTGAGTCCGCGCTATCTCCAGGACGTAAGTTTACGCCCTGTTGCGGGAAGTACTCCGCTCCCAGGACGTAAACTTACGCCCTGCAGCGGGAATGGGTTAAAGTTAACTCCACCTTAGGTGATGTGAACTTATGTAAAGCCACTGCTACAAATACTTCATTTAAGTTCATATTCAAGTATTTTCTGTTGTAAAATGTGCATTTATGAACAAGTTTATGTTAGTTTTAGGTCCAACATTCTGAGATATGTAATATACCTTTACAGTGGTCGCTGCTCCAGTCTGATTCATAGCTCTAAATCCCCTTGTGCATAGGAACTTATTCCATATGGTTATTAAGGTCAATGTATATAATGTGACAACATAAACAGGGTGTAGTCAAAAAGCCTGATCCTGTGCTACATCTCAATACTGTGTCTTGTATTGAAATAACTAGTTCCAGTGTTACTTACTAATATAATATAGTGAAAGGGATTGGAGTTGGTCACAGTTCCTAAACCTGCAGAGCTGGACAGCAGCCATGTACTGATAGGACCTGTGAGAATATCACCGTTGTGTGATCAGTCACCGGGGCTCTGAGCTCCGTCCCTGATCACATGATGGTGACATCATCACAGGCCCAGAAATCACATGGCTGCTGTCAGGCTCTGCATGTTTTAGGACCTGTGATGACCTCACCATCATGTGATCAGGGGTGGAGCTCAGAAGCCCTGATCACATGATGATGACATCATCACATGTAACTCACACAGTCACTCAGTCAGTCACAAACAGGCGGTCATTAGTATTTTGACAATAGTGTACTTGAATAGGAAGGCATGGAAGCACTACACGATGGTATGGGCCCAAAACATGGATTAAAATTTTGTGTTGTGGCCCCCATAAGACCAATTGCAATGTTGAAGAGTAGTATGTGAAAAACAGAAATATGCTTTCTGCATCTCTCTAAGTCCTGTAGGACCAAAGTGATGAAAGCGTACTCAAAGTGGCCTTCCATTCAAGTAATTGACACCCAGCTGCAATGCCAGGCACAGCCTCTATCAAAAGTATGGAGTTGCACCTGATAAAAATTAAAGGAGAGAAGTACTATGGCCCATTCAACCAGATGATCTGTAGGGGTCCCAAGAGTCAGGCCTCTATAGATGTGATATTGATGGCCAATCCTAAGGACAGGCTAACAATATTGTAGTTCTGGACAGTCCATTTAAATAAATTGGGTTCTAGTCAAGTGATTGGACATAAAAACTAGATTCTAGAATTATTTGCCCATTTGCATCAGCTATAAAATAACAATATAGCCAGGGGTCCTAAGATTTCAGGACTTTCTAATGGCCCTCGATCCATTACAGTGGTTGTTGGTGCACCCAGGACACTTTGGGGAAAATAAACTGGTTGGTCTTTTCCAGTCTCATTTGAGACAAACTAGGCTAGAAGTATTTGAAGCCATTTATCCCTACAGTTCCATGAACTGACATGTGTAATATGCCAAATTAAACTTACTGGTGGAATCTCCGAATCCTACATTGAAAGATCTTTCAGACGACACATGGTCATGTACAGATAGACATTGCTTTTACTATACTAGATTTGGTCTTTGACAATAATTTCCCAAAGCCTTTTCATTTTTGGTTTAGTTTTAATTCTTTTTCATCTAAAGCATTTTGGTGTAACTTGAGTCTCCCCAGCATCTGCAATATAAAGCAAACACTTCCCACAAGGTTGTGTTAAATGGCCAATTAAAAAGCAATAGTTGTAGCTGATTATTTTACAGTACCATATGCTTGGTATTACCATAAGCAGATGTACATTTAGTCATTTTGTATGGATCATGTATATTGTTTCATATGGAAATGCAGATTTTCTTTGGGGCTGCGAAGAAGGAATTATTTGTATGGGAACTGGATGTTACGTATAACATTTCCCATTAAAGTTCCGTTTACTGTTCTGCTTTGGACGATTTGGAGTGAGCAATAAATGAAAGTAAATTGGGGTTATGTAAAGATTTATTACTATGGGAAGAAATCCTGTAGTGTGTTGTCTCCCTGCTCTAGGGGACTAGTTTAGATTCTAGGTGATAGTAAATGTCAGCCTGTGAGTGGCAGTAAATGACATTGCTTCTGAATTAATGTTTTCTAAATAGACCAGTTCAGATTATATGGCAGGCGTATAGCTTTTGCTGGCCTCAGATGTGTTCTCTGTCAGCTATCATTCTTGCAAAGTGTGATTTGTATAAACAGCTGATGACTGTTTAAGTGGCAAATATCCTAAGGAATTTCTCGATAGGAAGAAATTCTAGAGATGTGCTTGCTAAATTGCCTTGAGCCCTGGTGTACTTGAGTATTATATCTAGTGGTTAAATCAATGACCACTAAGCCTTTCAACCAAACAGAATTATGAGTGTGTTGGGTTGGTATTATCATTGTCCATGAAACAACAATATGCTCATAAATATAGATAAGCAGTACAGATTTGCTAAGAACGACTTGTAGTGGGCTCACTTATCTACCACTTATAGGACAAAAAACATTCAGCTTTGAACATGGCCCACCAACGTCTATCCACTTTCTTTTGGATGCACTTATAAAAATTCATTTATGTACTGAATAAGTCCTCGTTTCATGGCCGTGTAATGATTTTTTGTATCCTTTGTGTTCCAAGCCTTGTCTTGTGGGGAAAGGACATTGATAACCACATCGTTTTAGGGGGTTGTCCAGTTACAGGACAACATTTCCCCTATAGGGCCCATTGTGTTATAATAACTAAAGAAGTAGTACTTACCTATCCTCTGCTGCTATGTTCCAGCACTGCAACCCCACCGTAGTCACGGGGGTTTATTGTGGAAGATGATGTCACCAGAAGTCACCTGAATGCTGCAGCCAATCAGAGGTTGCAGCATCAACACCCATTCTATTTGCATCATCTCTCACATTCTGAGCGCCATGATGCCAGGAGTTTAGAACGGTGATGCTACAGCCTCTGGTGGGCTGCAGTTGTCCAGGACTTCCAGTTACAAAATCTTTCACAACAAACCATGGCAGGGCTGCAGCACTGGATCGAGACAGCAGAGGATGAGTCAGTACAGCTCCTTTTGTTATATTAGCACAGTGGGCTCCATTGAGAAAAGGTTATCCAATAACCCGACAACTCCTTGAAGCATGACCTCCATTACCTTAATTCCCGTTGTAGAAGACTGTCTGGTGGCCATTGACTAAAGCTGGCGATACACATAAGATAGTTGTTAGTTGAGCTATATCTTTTGGATCCTCATAAACATACATGCTTGGCTTACTGTGCAAGTTTATTTCAATAACATGAAAAATAACTGGAAGCAGCATAACTCCAAGGAGAGCCAAAGATCTGTAATAGAAATGTGGGGCTGCCTCCATACACATTCGATCATTGTTAGATCCTAATAAAACCAGCGGGTTCACTACTGTATTGTGAGCCAAGCATGGTTTGACAGGTGGTAAGATAGCATTGTACTTGAAATGAAGAAATTTCAAGGCAGGCAGTTTCTTAATAGCGAATAACAATCTTGCTAATTCGACCAACAATGGAAAATGACAACAATGGCATACGATATGCAACTTCTCAGCAAGACAGGCACAGTCGTCAAAGAGCGATATATCAAAAGTTTTGGTCAGTGGGGGTCTGGAGAGTGGTATATAGAAGTTTATGCGTCTATCTTCAGCTAACGAGAGGAGCCGACAAACAACGATGACAGCCCCTTCATTTTAGTGATCAGCAGGGGTCTCAGCACTGAGAACCCCACTGATCAGAAATTTTAACATGTCTCTCTGACATATCAAAAGTTTTTTTTAAAGTGCATTTACTCTTTAAACACATTGCAGTAACTTATACATTCATGTAGAATGGGTGATGGTAACTTAGTCCCTTTCTCATTTGCCTACCACGTTTATTTGAGAATGACTGTGTCCCTACACCTGTAGCAATATGTAATAATCCAGTCCTGGTGCATTGTGTGCTCATTGGTTTCATGAAATTATACTGGTGGACGTTAGCGGACATTCTCTTGTTTTACATTGTCAGAATAGCAGATGTCTAAGAAAGGATACTATAGAGTTGTTATTTTAAAGAAGTTGTCCAGTTGTAAACTGCAGGATAGGCCATCAATAATTGATCAGTTGTTTGTGGGTTGGTGAGCTCATGTGCCGCAGGAAGCAGGCAGCTCTGTTCCCACTGCAGTGGCCAGGCTTGGTATTGAAGGCCAAGTTTCTATTTGCTATAGTGCAAGATGGGCCTGTAATACCGAGCCTGGCCACTGCAGGGAGAATAGAGCTGTCTATTCCTTCAGAAATCAGCTCAGTACACAAGTACACAGACCCAGAAGACATCTCATTGGCAGGGATCCTGAGCCACAGACTCCCATTGATCTCCTAATGGTGACCTAACCTGAGGATAAGCCGTGAATAGTTTACAACTTTACAAATGTAAGTGTTTACTATAATGGACATATCAAGAGAGCTGACAAGTTCTCTTTAGGACAAAACAAAGACAAAATCATCAGCATATTAGTGGTTATAGTGCTTCATAGACATCTGCCCAAAAGATTTGATATACTGTAGACCAGACTTATAATGGCAATCCTGACCCATCTGAGCAGTTGAGGAATCTAAGGACAGGGATAATATTAATGAACAGCACATTAACCCCTTGCTACATCCATCCATATAGTGATGGCATCAGCTTTATAGTTAGATGAATGAAATAGCTCCCTAGTTATTTACAGTACGTGCTAAACTTTTGGCACATAGTAGCCCAAGGGCCTGCTTCCTGCCATGGAAACTTCCACATGCCTTATTTCATGTCTCTCATGGTCAACGATTTTTCACAATGGCCTCACAATGGAGCATTTCTTTGTTTGACAAGTACATATACAGTTGCTAAGGGTACACAGAAATGAATATGTGTATGTTGGTGGGACCATTGTGTTCTGATTTCCTCAGCACGTAGAGGCTCCGGTGTCCATTGTATGGTCTGTGGAATTATGGATCTTATCTACTGTAATTAAAGAATTCCAGACTTATAAAATTAGAATGGGAGGACTATTTAGCAGCTCCGCTCAATGCATTGAGAGACGGCTTTCACCGGGAAAAAGATGGGGGAGGCAAGTATAACACTTACATCCCCAGACTCAGCGGATCACCTACTGTCAGCACATAAGATTAGCTTATATGGCTAAAAGTAGATAATGGATTCCCTTTAATGTTATGTAACGATTATAATTTAACTCAACGTCTTTGTCTTGGAACAGAATATTAAAAATCATACTTGTTATAACGATCTGTCTATGAGAGAAGACATTCTTGTTGGAAGCACACAGCGTTCTGCCATTGAAAGTCTCTCGAAATTTCTTATCCTTAACCTTCCATGTTAACTCTTTTTGTGAAAACAAATACACCTAAAGGTAGACAAGTTATAGAGTACATTTTCTTGGACATTTGTCATACCGGCTGTTCCCTGTGATTTCTAGCAGGTGCAGCTGTAACAAACAGCTTTTCTACATACATGTACAATATATGCGGTGTACTTAAATATATTTTCCTTTGTATTTATTTGAGAAATTACTGGTAATATATTTTTGGGTTAATATAGTTAAACCACAGTAAATTAGACCAAACCAAGGGCTTTCCTACGATAGAAGCTGAACATGTGGCTTTTATGAGACCCCTGGAGAGAGGGGCTTTTGGTTGGCTGAATCTAATTTAATTGTTAGCAAACAAAGTTGTATGGAATTAACCTAAGGATCATGGGAAGAAAATGCAAGCAAAACAAGCATGAATTCCTCTTGTCCCAGGTGGTAGGATATTATTAACACTGGTATGCACACTACTGGTCTAGACAGCTTCAATTTTGGATATCTCCATACCTTCCAGGATCAGACGCAAAAAGACAAAAAGTGCTAATTATGCATCCAGAGAAGGTATGCACTAAATGTGAAAGGCCTACCCAGCCTGTGCCTGTTTCTAGGTGGTTGCCATTTCAGTAGGCTTTTTGAAACAGTCTTGTCATGGAGCTACCTTGTGTGAATTCAAAGTACGTAATGCCACTCTGTGTCTCTGAAAAGTAATAGTACCATTCAGTGCCTCTTAAATTAATAGTGCCCCTTTGTGCCTTCTCAAATTAATAATGCCCCCATGTGCCTCTTCAAAATAATAGTGCCACTCAGTGTCCCTCAAAGTAATAGTGTCCTTTTGTGCTGTAGTGAAACTCTGTGCAATCTCAACTTAAAGGGGTTGTCCCGCGGCAGCAAGTGGGTCTATACACTTCTGTATGGCCATAATAATGCACTTTGTAATGTACATTGTGCATTAATTATGAGCCATACAGAAGTTATAAAAAGTTTTATACTTACCTGCTCTGTTGCTAGCGTCCTCGTTCCCATGGTGCCGACTAATTTTCGGCCTCCGATGGCCAAATTAGCCGCGCTTGCGCAGTCTGGGTCTTCTGCCGTCTTCTATGGGGCCGCTCGTGCAGAATGCCGGCTCCGTGTAGCTCCGCCCCGTCCAGCCAATCAGGAGGCTGGAATCGGCAATGAACCGCACAGAAGCCCTGCGGTCCACGGAGACAGAGGATCCCGGCGGCCATCTTCAGCAGGTGAGTATGAAGACGCTGGACCGCCGGGATTCAGGTAAGAGCTCTCCTGTTTGTTTTTTTAACCCCTGCATCGGGGTTGTCTCGCGCCGAACGGGGGGGGGGGGGGTTAAAAAAAAAAAAAAACCTGTTTCGGCGCGGGACAACCCCTTTAATGATGTCACTGTGTACCCCCTCAAATTAATAATGCCCCTCCATACCCACTTAAAGTAATAGTGCCACTCTGTGCCTCCCGCAGTCCACAATTTCCCTTGCCCACTGAAACTCCAGCTACATTTTCTTATGCTGCTGCAGATTACATCACAACTCAGTGTGCCTACTACAAAAATCTGAATATCTACCTAGCTTGAACATGGCAGCTATGCATATGAGGCGATATTGATGTATTTGGTGATCTAAATTCTCAGTAACAATTTGTGATAACACTGTGCCTGAGAGACATCAGAAAAGCATATGTGTCATCGGAATCTCTCAGTAGTGCAGCTCAGGCTTTGGGCCATCATGGGTATTAAATTCCATTTTTAAGACTTTAATTTACAAGAAGGGGCCTCTTTTGTTTACATGGATGCGTATAATCTTAGACCAATACTGTACGCTTAACCTGCAATTTTTGCCTGTGCATGTGATGTGTTTTGCGAGAAAAAATGCACCACAGCGCAGTGCGAGGGATTTTCACACGCATTTTTCACGTGAAAATCGCATAATTTTTTCAACTCGCATTAAACTCGCATTCACATATGAGTGCAATGTGATTTGTTTTTCATTTGCCATAGGAAACAACAGACAAATCGAATTGCCCAAAAATAGAGAGAATTTTCTGTTTCGGACAATTGGTCCAAAAGGAAAATCGCTCTTGTGAATAACATCATTGAACTCAATTGGTACTTTTCAAGCGTGAAACCTGATCATATTGCAATCAGTCAAGTATCACATGTGAAAATCGCCAGTGTGAAAGCACCCCTGAGAGGACCTGTCACGGGATAACCGGTCAGCAGGGCTTGCTGGCATTGTTTGCTTGTTATATTCATTTTCATTGGCCATGTATGGTTCCGGGGCTGTCAATGTATCAAGTGGGTAGTCCCCACTACTCACTGTCAGTGGGTGAGGTTGGACTGTGGATCACTCTGACATCACCCATTGACACTGAACATTAGGGACCACCAAATTGACACACTGACAGGGCTGAGAGCTAGAAGAAGTAAGCTGTTTGGGTGAAGGGGGGCCGGTATGAAAAAAAAAAAGGATAGAGTCGTCGGGGCCGCAACTGCAGAGCCATAAAGTTAGTCCCACTGACTTTATTCCGTGACTGGTCATGTTTAATGTTTTCAAATAGGAAACAAGGCCTTTTAAATATGAAGTATTATATATTATGTATGATTTCCTAAAGTACAGATTAGATACATTAGCCAGCGAACTGCAAGGATTCTGAATAATAAGTCCCATGGCTATCATTATACTTTGTTTTTTTTAATTAAGTGTTTAGTGTTCTGCAGCATATTTTAAGCTTTTTTTTACGTTTATGATCTGTCAGCCTGATTTGTGCGTAAAAATACAAACTGTGACATATTAGTTCCTAAAATTCTTTGGATATTATTACATAAATTTGGCCATAAGTGATCTGAAATTATTAATGTCATGATTTGTTAACTAGTTAAATGGACTCTGTCATCAGGTTCATGCTGCTCAAACCACGGGCAGTATGAACCCGGGACAGGGGTGCCTGTCGCCCCCATGGGGAAAATCATATTGTATCTGGTGTCGCAAATGCTGGGCTTAGTAAATGTTCCCCATTATGTTCCTTGTTATCTAGTTATTTCGGGATATGCATCCTTTAGAAAAATTGCATGGAGGTCATGAGTTGGCACACACTTACGCTCTGGTTTTGGAAATTTCTATATGGTTCATTAGAAATGTTCAGTAACTCACATTGTCCAAAATAAAGTTACTTCAGAAAGCCATTGGCATCATTTAAAACAAATGTTCCAAGTTCAAATCTTTAACTAATGCCAAGAGTCTTGGCTCACTATCAAGATGGCTCGTCATTAAGAAAGGGAGCACAATGTCACTGACTCCTATCAAGAAGATAGCCAAAAAAGAATATTATTTTTTTTCTATAAAAATTAAAAGGAGTTTAATCTAAACTTTTCTATTAGTGATTCTCGACACCTCCATGATCAGCTGATTAAAGGGGCTGCACTGAGCACCAGGCTCCCTACACTGTTTACCAGATACAGCGCCATACATTTTGTAGTGCTATACCTTGTAATAAGCGCAGGGACTTCCACCAATCTGATATTGGTAGTCTTTACTAAGAATAGGCTATCAATATCAAAGTCACCAAAAACCGTATTTAAAGTTGAAATTTGATGGCTGCCAACATGGGCTGGCTGACAAATTTTAGCCTGGAAGGCAAATACACAGCACTGGCCCATGGGCAGCAGCCCACTGTAAGGGTGAATACACATGATGAAGTTGGCCACATGCGGGCAAACCATTCCCACATGCAGCCACCAATAGGTACACAAATTCTGGGCAAAATCGTGCGCCCAGCCACACTGTTTCCATCCTCAACCTGTTTATCTATTTAACGTGAATACAGCAACAGAACCAAGCTCATACCATAAATACAGCACCAAAACCGAGCAAATAACATAAATACTGTGCCAGAACCAAGCTTAGAACATAAATACAGCAACAGAACCAACCTAATAACATGAATACATCCCCAGAACTAAGCTCAGTACATAAAAACAGATGAAGAACTAAGGTCAGAGCACAAATAAAGCACCAGAACCAAGCTCAGAACATGAATACAGCACCAGACCCAAGCTCAGAACAGGAATACAGAACTAGTTGCACAGACATTTTTAGCAATATACTGTATGCCCTGCAAAATATAGATGCATAAAAAATGGACATCTTTTTATGTTATGTAACTGATGTGGGGGAAAATATGAGCACTATTACATGTAGCATTTTTCTTTGGTAGACACTGGGAGTGAGATTTCAGGATCGCTGGGGGTCTAACCACTGGGACCCCCACCAAGTCTGAGATTTCACTCCTAGTGTATTGCAAAGTTCTGGCAAAAGAGAAATGCATGATCAGCAAGTTATCCTGTATCCTGTGAATAGGGGTTAACTTGCTGTGATGAGAATACCCCTTGAGGCTGAGGTCAGACGAGCGTGATTTACACTCTGCTAAGCAACGTGTAAACAACGCTGCTGTCATCCTGAAAAAGATTGTATGACTGGGCTGCTTTTAGCTCCGTGAAGGAGCCCGGTCACACATCCTTGTTGTGGGCTGCGTGCTTTCATGGCTTCTATAGGAGCCTATGGAAGGCACCCTGCACTGCTGTGCATCACAAAGTTGACAGGTGAGTCGGCACTCACTGTCCGTTCTTTTTTAGAAGTGCAGATCCTGCACTTCTACAAAGTTTGTGTGAACGCTTACATAGCAACATATTGGTTGCTATAAAAGCGTGGTTTACACGCTGCTGTAGCAGCGTGTAAACCACATTTGTCTAACTGAGCCCTTAGGGGACATTTACACATGGCAGGAATGCTGCAAATTTTCTGCAGCAGAATCCATGCCAAAATCCACACCAATGCTGCTTTTGCATCACCTGAGTAGTGGCATATAAGTCTTATTGTTTTATACTTGAAAAAGACTCCTCGGAGTCGAAACGTTGTATGTGGACTGTTGAGGAATAAAGATTACGTTTTATACTGCACCTCTTATGCTGTCACCACTGCCTTAATCTTACTTGTATGAAGTGAGTCCTAACTGGATCGGACCTATAGGTGACTCTGCATGTGAAACCCATCCAGCCATATTGTGGTGAGAAGTGTGCTGCTGGCAGTCTCTTTTTTTTTCATATGAGTAGTGGCACTCAGGAGCATTTGCTGGGTGATGGTGCATGCTGTGCTTTTGGGACTTGCTACATGCAATGTGGCTAGGTTTGAGGAAAACTTTTGTGCAGCCTGAAATTGGCTGTATATCCAGTAGTGCAGATTTTCATGCAGCTTTTGATGCAAAAATGCTGCAGATTTTGACGCAGAATTTTCCACTGCAGAAAATCTGCAGCAATTCCACTATGTGTGAATGTACCCTCAATGGAACCGTTCCTATAGCTGATGAAATGGATGATTTTAGGGGTTAAATATCTTGCCTTTAAAGGGGTTGTTTGGGACTGTGGGCCCAATGAATTAATGGGAGCTGCACCTGCCCTACCAACCTGAATCACTGCAGTACAGGTAGGGAAATCTGCTTTCTGTGCTGTCTTTATGATAGCTGTGACAAGAATCAGTTTATCAGCTGGAATCCCAAGCAACGGACCCCAGCCGAACATCGCGGCAGCATCGCACCACGTGCTAGGTGCAAACCAGTGATGCAAGTTTTCCCCATTGAAAACAATGGGAAACACTCTGTGATCCTCTGCTGCGACTGACAGTCGTGGCGGAGAATCGCTACTCAACCCAAAGTTATGCGAGGCAGTTTTGAGTTAAAAATGCCTCGCATCCATGGAGAAACCGCATGTTGGTTAGCACAATATCGGGCTGTGGTTCATAGCCCAATATCGCCCGTGTAAAGTTAGCCTTTACATTCACATGTTGCGGATTTGGTACAGATCCTCACCAAAATTCGTACTACACTTTGTGCTGCAGATTTTGGTGCAAAAATGGTGGTGTGGATTTTGAGGTGACCTTTCGTACTCAACCACTATAGATTTCACCCTTACAATTGAAGGGATGAATTCTGCTGCAGATCTGCAATAAAATCCATGTCAACATCCACACCAATGATGCAGATTTTGACGCAAATTTTTTGCAATTATATTCAGGCCAGAAAATCTTCTAAACACATAACTGCCCTGACTGTTCTCCATAATATATCAGTGCAGGTTAAACATGTCCGACTGCTGAAGCTGCACTATATAATTAGTGCTGTCATGGGGTTCTACACTTACATATACTATGAATCAGATGCGTCTGCGTCCCTCCTCCTCCCTCCTCTCTCCTCCTCTCTCGCTTGTACTGTTGGCCAGACCACACTAATCACGCGGCCAACAGTGCGACTTGAATGTGTATTTGTTTATAGCGGAGGGCGGCCTCTGGGCCACCTTAAGTGCAGGGGCCTGGTCGCCATTGTGACCCTGCGACCTCTGATGGTTCACCAATGCTATGAATGTATACTTGTAATATATGCACAATAAACATGCAGAAGTTCAGTAACCTCATCAAAAATGCCTGTGAATTGATGAGATTATCACACCTCTGCATGTTTATTGTGATTAAATACGTAAGCTAAGGAGTGTAAGGGACCTTTCATATGCGACAAAATTAGTCAGCAAGGATAATTCTGCATCACAGTATTATCTCTATTGGGCTTAAATTCCGCACATGACGAAATACGCGTTGTTACTTCAAAACCGAAAGATTAAATTCTGCAGTGGTAAAGCTTGAAGACGTCTTGCGGAATTGTTGTTGCAGGTTTCTAACATACAGGAGATTTAATTCCACAATTAAAGTCTGCAGAAAGAAAAGTAAATGCATTTCGCAGGAAGCATTCAGAAACACAACAAAATCCGCACTAATTAACAAAATCTGCACTTATGTCCTGCGGATAATTCCGTCCTGTGTGAAAGACCCCTTAATCTTCCACTAGAGATGAAGTAACTCTAATGTGTGATTTGCATCACACCAAAAAGCCTGGCTCACACTTTGGTTCATTTAATTAATAGACAGATCTACAATCAGGCATGATCTTTACATGTTCGAAGTTAGACTGTCCAAAAGTGAAATACTAAAGAAGATGTTAAATGACTGGGTGCATAGAACAAGTCCAATATATTTTATTTCGGTTCTTTGTTATTAAGGTAACAACACAGTTTAATAGATACTGCCATCTAGTGTGCACATTAAAAACAACACCACGGTCAGAGCATTCACATTACAAAGCACCTGCTTGCCAGTGTTCTCCCCCATTCTTTCTGCACAATTAGCTAAATGGAAACATTCTTAATGATGCAAATTGCTGATAAAAGGGTGCGCTCTAATTTATTGGTCCTGCCATCCTGTGTAGTCATTATGGAGCAATAATGTATATTTGCATAAAAATTGCATATATAGCCAGTCATATCATGCGATTAATTGCTAGATGTATACCGCCAAAATGGTAATGTGATAAGCAAGAGAAAAGCTTTATACAACTGCAGACATGAACATCCTTAGGAAACCTATAAAACAGAAAAACAAATAGGAAATAAATAATATCATTATTGAGAATTGATTAACACATTAAAAAGGTAGAGGCAAAGTCATAATGTAAGAGCGACACAAAGAGGACACCAACAGGCGCTGAGCAGGGGGTTGGACCCGATGACCCTGGAGGTCCCTTCCAACTCTACCATTCTATGAGACATATATAATCTGTATAATAACATAGTATGAGCTCAATAAATATGCTGATACAAAATGTATCCAAGCTAACTCCAGCAGTCACAGTATAGTAGCATACTGAGCAGCAGAGAAAGTACATGCAACACAGCAAGGTTAATAGACAGCATAGGCAAATAGTGAAGACATGCAGACCCTCATGTATGGCCAATCCCAATGCATGGTTTGCAGGGCAGCTCCGTTTAGTACCCCTGAGGAAGCTGTGCTTGTACAGTGATACGTGTAGGGCCTCACATTCAGGAAATGTTCCTTCTATTCTAAGGTTTAGATGTAACATTACTGGTCTGCCTCTGGGATTCGCCATTAACGGTACTGCTTATATATATTTCATTGTGCTGCACTGTCACTTTATATCCTTGTTTTCTTATAGACTTTTCAGTGCTGTTTCTGGTCTCACAGTATTTATTGTGAGTCTCTCAAGTGTTTCTTTGATTTTAAATGTTTTTATATTTGGTGGTGTTTTGCCTCATCTTGAATACATTTTTGATATTGCATTGATTTTGGGAGTATGCAAATTAATTATGTATCATTCTTCTCTACTACACATGCACTCTTAGATATGCGTATAAAAAATCCTTACGCTCATAGGAGGAAAATTAGGAAGATAGTACTGTCTATATGGGATAAAAATGATGATCCAACGCCACTTACTTGAGAGGAGGGGGGTATGGATGCTAATCACTGACCCCCCTCCTATTGGTAGACGAAGCCCAGGAGGCTTGAGAATGGTGCAGCAGTTGCACTGAAATGTGTTGCCTGCCCTATTTGATTCATTTGCTCCGCTTGTACATTTGTCGTGGAGTTTAGTATTTGTTTGTATGTATTATGGCTGGTCTATATTAAAAAGATTCCCAAGAAGTTGGAGTCTCAAGAGTGATAACCTGGGCTTCATCTACCAATAGGAGGGGGTTCTGCGATTAGCATCCACACACCCCTCCTCTCAAGTAAGTGACATTGGATCATCATTTTTATACCATCTAGACAGCACTATTTTCCTAATTTTACTCCTATGAGTGCAAAGATTTTTTTATACGCATATCTTGTTTATACAAAACTCCTTTCTGGAGTTTTGGTCATTTTTGCAGCTCTCTGGTGTCATTCATCTGGATGCTTGCAGCATAAAAGGGCCAGCTCTACTTCTAGAAGGACTACAGGTATAACACTTGGTCCTTCAGGCCCGGGTGGTCACACCAGGTGAGTCCCTTCAACGTTTTCCTCTATTGCTGTCTTGAACCATCTATGTGAGGTGCTTTCCTGATCATTTACCTTTACACATGCACTCTTGGCTTTAATGCATACGCAGCACCCTTCCTTTGATACTATGGGCTGTATCAGCTTTTCCTTCATGAACTGTTTCCTAAGGCCTAACTTAATATGTATTGAAGGAAGCAGGATGTTTTCAGATGACACAAGACTTTCCAGTTGAGCATTTTTGCCCCCAACATTCCGAATTCTGGCTGGCCAGTCCTTCCTTATGTAGTGTGATTGCCTGTCATGGCTATCCCTTTCACACAGAAAACAGGAATACTTTGTGAACCCTGTCAGCATTGACCTTCAAGTATCCACAAATCTTCCCATTGTGTTCAGAGTATTTATTTGAGTGAAGCATATGTTGCAGTTTTTCAGAGGACTCCATTGCAAGACTGTCGTAACTGATTGGAACAGAACACAGCATATTGCTGTTGTAAATCAGAACCTCTACTCTTGGACATCATAAGAGTGACCCAGAGCTGACATCAAAACACTTATGTCATCACAAGAAGTTAGGCTTCCATCATAAATGAAGAAATGCACAAGATTTCGTTCTTTGTGTCTATAAATTGTTACACTTGTTTCGGGTTGGAGAAGGTTCCATTCTTGCAACCTGGAGCCCAGAAGTTCTGCCTTCCTTTTACTTAGCCCTAATTCACTTAACCCTAAATCACGGACTAAATCATTTAACCCCTTGAGTGGCACGCCCGGAAATTTTCCGGGACGAGCTCCACTGCTCATAGTGACATAGCCCGGAAGATTTCCGGGCTATGTATCACTATGGGAACTGCAGAGCACAATGCCACTAGCTGTGGCAGTGTGCTCTGCCTGCACAGACCCACAGAGAACAAAGCAAGGGCTTTGAAAAACCAGCAGAAGATATTGCCGATATGCCGGCAATCTCCTGCTTTGTTTACAGGTTGCCATAGAGACCATCGGCTTGTCAGAAGCAAGCCGATGGTCTCTGTGGCAGGGAGAGCTAGTGCTTGGCTGTCAGAGGACACCTAGGTACCAGCTCTTACAGCAGAGATCAGAGAAAACCTCCGATCTCTGCTGTGTTAACCTTTTACATGCTGCAGTCTATGTGACTGCAGCATGTAAAGGGCTGTCACTGCAGCATGTAAAGGGCTGTCACCATCGTACCTCCGGAATGTGATCAGGGGTCCTGATGGGTCCCTGTGGAAGTCCCCTAAAGGGACAAAAAAAAAATTTAAAAAAATAAAAAAGTAAAAAAATTATTTAAAAAATTATAAAAACACTTGTCTCCCTTTACTTTGTAAAAAATCAAAAATACAATCACACATGTGATATGCATGCGTCGTAATGACCCAGAGAAGAAAGTTAATGCATTATTTAACCCCTTAATGACATGGCCCCATTTTTTCTTTTTTTACCATTTCATTTTTTCCTCCCCCCTGTTTAAAAAATCACAACTTGTCCCACAAAAAACAAGCCCTTATACGGCCATGTCAATGGAAAAATGAAAAAGTTATGGCTCTTGAGACGCAACTGCAAAATTAGTTGAAATTCAATGATTAGACCATTTTAAAAAAACCTGCCCTGGTGGGCACGACAGGGTGGTAGGAAACCTGCCACTCAAGGGGTTAAATCTGCCTGCGTTAAGAAGTGTGAAGTTGAATGTCCTGTAGGTTTTAATGTAGGATCATTTATTTCACTGCTTCATGGAAATTCTTCCAATATTGTCTCATCCTTATCATCTTCGAGTTCTTCACTTGAAGGTTGTATGGGGACAGGAATAGCTTCAAAAATAGATGTATCCTTCTGGTGAGACATTCCTTTTGTATATCATCAGTCAGGCAACTACATTATAAATATTAGATCTTGTTGGGTGTTTGTAGAGCATTTTTAGAGAAAGTTTAATTGTAACCCAACAGCACTAAAAGGACAATTTGAGAAGAAAGCATAAAATCTATTTTCTGCTTTTGATTTTATGTAAGTAAAACTTTCTATCTGTTGCCCTATTTCCAAGTCATCAAAGAGACTTCTGATGAAATAAAACAGAATTATAAAAAAGCTTAGCAGCCCTGTGTAAATAAACTTTTTGAACTCCCAAGTATGTGAAATCATTTCTCCATGGTGTTAACACAAGAAAAGCCACCAGGCAGATGAAAATAAAAATGAACACATGGGAATTTAATAGATACAAATACACTGCAAAGTAACTGATTTCTGCATTATTTATAAAATGTTTTTATTCAGCATTGGCTGGAATGAAATGAATATTTAATAACAGGCCCTAAAGCGTTCTAATTTATCATATCTTGAATGCCATCAATTAGTTGCAAGGTCAATTAGCTAACGGACAAATATTCTGTATATATATATTACTAAGTATCAGTCAGAATCAGGGTCAGATTTGCCATAGGCTTTACATGGAGAAATCCTAGTAAGCCAACCAGGTCAGCGGTTGGTCTGATCAGACATGGCTTGTGTGAGCTGTAGGGACCCTCTGTAGTGGTCTCACTGTGGCAGAATTAGAGTGGATGAAAAATGGAGCAACTGGTACAGATCCCGATCTTCTGCTCAGGGAGGAAAAACAAATAGGTAGGAGAGCGCTCTTGCAAATGACCAGTATATGGAGACTATAGGCACATTACATCTACAGGCACATTACATCTTTAAGGGGTCTCCACACCAAGGGATCTCTCCTCATGTAAGCGCTTTTCGTTTTGTGCAAATGTTCAAACCTAGATAATTGAAGGAGCATGGACTCCATTCTTTTTGTCCCGATAGTTGTTTTTGGGGTACATTGTACTGCTCAGGGAGGAGGGAGCCCAAGGAGTAGTTGCAGGCTGGTGGACCTTTATTGTATAAGGCAGAATAGAGGTGATACTAGCACGTGTCACCATCATCAGCAGCTGCAGCATCTGTTCTAATTTAGAGCGGTCTTCCCAGTTATTTCTTTATATAGTTTTGGGCAGTCTACCGTTTCGGCAGTCCGGCACTGCGGCACCCAACAGATAAAATTGCCCAACCAACAAGCTCGGTGATGTCCTTCTAATGTAGAAGCCCCATGGCAGGTTTATGTGACATCTCTGCTAGCCTTCCATTGGCTGCAGTGGTCCCATGAGTAAACAACTCAGATGACCGCTGCAGACAGGATAAACAAAGCACCGGAGGACTGGAGTTTGCAGTGGGGAGGTGAGTATTAGTGTTTTTTTGTTTTTATAATAATACTCAGCCCCCCACTACCACCAATCTGTCTTTACAGGGGTTAACTTGAAAAACCCATTTAAATATCCCCTTCTGATTCTTTTTTTTTTTTTTGCATGATAAGGAGCTGAGCTGCTGTAATTGTGTACTGCGCTCCCTAAATCCAGGACCAAGGAAATAAGAAACAAATGGATGATGCACAGGTAATAGGGAGTCCATGCAGGCTCTTATCTCTCAGAGTGATGAAAGCAAACAGGACATTTTCCAGTACAATGACACAAGCGATGATGTCCAGGGATGCCAGCTTAGCCCTGAGGCATAGCTAATGTCAGGGGGAAGAAGAGATGCATTGCTATGACTAGCCATGGAGACAACTGCTACCTGCCTCGTGTGCAGATCCAGAGGGTCATCAGTCAGCTTAAGCTCTCCTACAAAAGACATGCAAGATGTGCCGGACACTCTACTGACTGTCTCTCCCCGCTGCTGATCTACTTGAACATATTTCATATAATCCTCTCTCATGCTCTTCATCCTTCATGACCTTTCTTACCCTCCTAATAGGTTCTGGCGATTGTTTTATCTCTTCGGTAGCACAGGCAGCAGCCAAATACGCGGCACAGAGGGACAACCGGCAGGACGAGAAGAGCAAAAGAAAAACAACCAGATGAACGGCAACAGCACAGGACCATAGCTACATGATAAAACACATACAAAGAAGGGACAGGCAACGCGGAGGAACACATCGTAATTTAAAGGGCCAGTACCATGACCTTACACACTTCCTATACTAACTTTCTAGGCCCCACCTACCACTATTGTGGCTACACCTGATGTTTTCCTGGCTCGATCTTCTTCTGTTGGCCCCAGCTGCTAGTAATTTGGACCCACCTATAATATGAGGCCACTTTTAGATTTTTTTTTTTTTTGCAGAGCCATTCTAATTTCTCATTCTGTCCCTAATCAAGATAGACAAGAAGACCTTAAAAACACTACACTGGTATTGTTTAAAGGGGTTTTCCCCAGGAACAACATTTTTAGTCTATTTACTGGGTAGGTGAAAATATATGATCAGCATGGGCCCAACGTAATTAATTGAACTAGGGTCCAGTGCCCCTATTCCAGAGTAGTGGTCATGCATGTGTACTATTGTTCCATTTAAAGTCTATGCAATAGGCAGAGATAGCAAAGTTTGCTTTAATTTTCCTATTTTTGTCCTGTTTTCACTTACTGTAGTTATATAGAATTTTGGGCGTTGCTATGATATATATTGTATACAACCAAAACTGAACTATCACGGCAACAAGGACTTTCTCTTTGCCTATTGAACTGAGAGACTCTTAAAAGGGCTGCTGAGGATTAGAAAAGCATGGCTGCTTTCTTCCAAACACAGAGCCACCCTTGCCAGTAGGTTGTTACCGATTTTGCAACTTAGCTCCCATTCACTTCAATGGAGCTGAGCTGCAGTAAGACTCATAACCCATGGACAACGGTGGTGCTGTGTTTGGAGGAAGGCAGCCATGATTTTCTAATTCTGGACAACCCCATTAAATATGTACCTTTGCTATATAGCAATCAGCTGTTTCTGATTCTTAATGTTTAAATAATGATCTGACTTTTCAAATCAAAACCAAATCATGTCTGCTGAATCCCATATTGGTTATTTTGTTGGCTACAAGGAGGCAAACTGACCCAATATCATGATATCAATACACCTGTTGGTGTTAGGCCACAGACCACACTTGCCAGAAGAGGCCTGTACTGCTAGTCCTATTATGGAGATGAGGAGAAGCAAGCCATGGGCTCTTCTTGTATGATGTTATTTCTGGGGCACTATATGTAAGGCACTATTTCTGGGGCACTATATGTAGGGCACTATATGTAAGGTACTATTTCTGGGGCACTATATGTAGGGCACTATTTCTGGGGCACTATATATAAGGCACTATTTCTGGGGCACTACATGTAGGGCACTATTTCTGGGGCACTATATGTAAGGCACTATTTCTGGGGCACTACATGTAGGGCACTATTTCTGGGGCACTATATGTAGGGCACTATTTCTGAGGCACTATATGTAGGGCACTATTTCTGGGGCACTATATGTAAGGCACTATTTCTCAGGATACCGTGCAGCACTACTTTTGGGGTGACTAACTATTTGCTATTATTTTTAGAAGAATTATTTGTATGGCATTAATTCTGAGAGCACTAAGGTAACTTTTTTGAAGGGTACTTTGTAATTTTATTTCAATTGACAATATGGCAGCATAATAGAAATATCGGTAGACTTAGATATGTAACTTACAATTACAGAAGTGTTGCCAGGGCAGGGGCAATGCTTAGAAAATGTACACCATATTACTGTTAGGCTACGTTCACATGGGCGAGCGCATTATGGGGCCGTGAATCCTGCCCCTATTTTGCACTCGCCGTCCATGGGAAATCCCCATGGATGCAAGTTTTTTTTTAATGGCAAAATAGCCTCATATCACTTCGGGGATGCAGGGAACCTCCACCACAGCTATCAGCAGGTTCACGGAGTTTCTCCCATTGTTTGCAATGGGAGACCTCGCACCGGGTGCACCTAGCACATGGTGCGCTGCGGCCCCATTGAGAACAGTGAGTGCTGCGATGTGAGTACACACACAAGATTGAACACACCGTGATTTGTTTTCTGCATGGCATCGCATTGCGCTGTCATGCAGGAAAGCATCGCTCATGTGTCTGACCCCATTCAAAAGAATAGGGTTCATATTTGTGTGACATTTCTGCGTCTGAAAACGCACAAATCTCGCGTGATTTTCTTTCAGCAGAAAAAGTACTTTTAGATTCCATAGTTACTTTACGGCATACAATTTGTATGCCACAAGCACACCTATATGAGTCAAGTAGTGAACCTATAGGTAAAGGTTTTCCCCTCACCCCTGCTTCTACCACATCCTGAAATCACTTTGCTGTGACTGACACGGGATATCGGCATCACGCCAACATATAGCCAGTATTTTCAATGGGGCCAGCGGCAGCAGCGCTAGCCCCATTGAAAAGAGATGGAGAATGCCGGGGACTTCTGCCACAGCTGTGACAGCTGTGGCAGGAGTTTCCTTCATCCCCACGGGGACCGCGGGGATGAAGGAATCCTCTGCCACTGCTGTCACAGCTGTGGCAGAAGTCCCCGGCATTCTATTCCATTGCTTTCAATGGGAGCGTTTTACGGCTGGCTCCCCGGCACTGCTATTAAGCTCTTTCAGCAGTCGGGGATTTAAAAATCCCCGCCTCCTGAAAGGGCTGTGCAGATTAGCTGAGGGCTCAGCCAATAGCAGCTACTGCTTAGCTATTGGCTGAGCGCTCAGCCAATCACACATAGCCCTTAGCTATTCATTCATGAATAGCTATATCTTTAGCAGCAGATAGCCCTATTAAACTATATCACCTGGCTCTATTTAACTAATAGAAGCCATGCTGAGGTTTTATGCCGGCTGAAGGAATTCCAGCCTGCGACGTATATACGCGGCTTTTGCTCATTCATGCGTTTTTCGGTCATGTTCCGATCGGCCGAAAAATACATCACTCATGTAAAAGAGGCCTTAGGGGTGTAATTGTTGTGGAGATTTCCGAGCAGACTTTCTGCACGGAAATTTCGCCTGCAACTTAATCCCGGGATTAGCCAGCAAAGTGGACGAGATTTACAAAAATCTCGTCCACACGCTGCGGCCGATCTGTTGTGGCCAAGCCGCGCTGAGTTCAAAGACGCGGCATGTCAACTCTCTCCCCGTTTCCGCGGCAGCCGCTCTCCTCTCTATGGGAGCAGATGGCCGCAGCAGAATGCAGGCAGCAAAGCTGCTCCAAAACCCGTGGAAATTCCGCGAAATTTCCATGGGCTTCAGTCCCATGTGAACCCAGCCTAACAGTCAGCACATCTATAGCAAACCCTATTATTGGTCTTTCTAGGTGCATTAGGTTCTAACAATCAGCTATGGAAGCAGCAGTAAGCTGAGAATTGTCCCTTTTTTTAGAAACAGTGTTTCCCTCTTGGTGTTATATCTGCTTATTTCATGGCTAGATTTAATGTCTATATTATCTGCCAATTGGCTTCTTGCAAAGATTAAAGAAAATTTGTAAATTAGCAGCATTAAGATTGGACATTCTTTATCTTTATTTCACTGGCAGGGAATATAAAGTCATTAAACTGTGCCTAATTCTCCCTGTGGAAAAATCTATGCAATCTCCTAGATCTCAATTCACTACAGGCCTGTGTATTAATAGAGAAGTTAAAGGGTTAGATTTCTATCAGGCGGATCCTGGAACACATGTTTTCACGGTCAGAAATAACACAGACAGGTCAATCTCATCAACAAAAATGCTAAGAAGCATTTTCTAGTTTGTCATTAAGCAATGTGACAATTTGGTAACTGCACAGGTACAATAATGAATCGTATTTAGCATGATACCTATTAAAGGCTAATCTTATGTAACAGGTAAGGATAACTGGAGGATAACAAGTAACTGGAGGATCTGATGTAAGAGATTGTTCATGCGGCTATATGAACCTTTTACTGTATACCTCTAATTAGAATGCCTGCTATTGATTATCGAGTGCCTTCACAACTGGGATCAATACAGGAGCGAGCCGAGGGACCGTAATTAATTGTGTCAGCTAGAGACAGGAAATAACGGATCGTCCAATATGCATACACCAATCAATCTCCCAGGAGTCTAGAAAAAAAAGAGACCTTGAACAGGTGACCAAAGAATAATTACTACTGAAGGAATAAGAGATCAATAAGTAACAATACAATACAAAACACTGTATAGCTCAGTGTCCCAATGTTTACATAACATGACAAAGCACAATATTTGGGTTGTATATAGGTTATATCACTGATTACACTTTCACCATCTAGTTTTGTTAGATGTAGGTTCTTGCAAATGAATGTTTTTGTGTTACTAAACTTTTTTCCTTTTTCCATTATTCGAATGGGATGCTTAGGAGTTAAATATTAGAATACCACATCATTGTCTGATCCGCTGCAGCCATGGTGCTTCTGTGCTCCATGTCCTTCATTGTATACACAGGCAGAGCAGCTCAACTACATGAGAGGACATGTCTAGTACTGCAAAGCCAGGGACAGGCATACTGCATGTGTAGCTGGTTCGGCTGCACAGGGGCCCAGGAGGTTAGGGGGTCTGGGCCAGGCCCCCCTGATTTAAATTGTTTTTAAGACTGTTTAATAAAATAAATAACTCGTACATACTGCTCCCATGGCAGCTGTAGATGGCACCACTGTCTCCGCTGATTTTTGAGTTGTGCGATCATGTGACACATACTAATTCTGAGACCAGGGACTGACTTCAGCAATCATGTGTGTCACATGATCGCACAATCCAGAAGTCAGTGGGGACAGCAGCACCAACTACAGCTGATAGGGAAGGTAAGTATGTACAGTTTTTTATTTCTCCAGGGGACACTGTATTACAAAGAGGGCAAAAGGCAGCATGTATAGGTAAAAGGGGGCAAAAGTGGCATAGCTAAAGTGGTGAAATGTGGCATATCTAAAAGAGGGCAAAAAGTAGCATTATATATAAAGGGGGGAAAAGGTGGCATTATATCTAAAAGGGGGCAATAAGTGGCATTTATATGTAAAAGGGGTTATGTGGTATTATTCTAGTGTCCGGGGTAACATATCAGTGCTTTACTATTTGTTACACTATTCCTACGCCTCTGAGGCCATGTACTATGAGGAACTGTTAAAGGATCTGGGAATGTTTAGCTTGCAAAAAAGAAGGCTGAGAGGAGACTTAATAGCTGTCTACAAATATCTGAAGGGCTGTCACAGTGCAGAAGGATCAACCCTATTCTCATTTGTACAAAGAAAGACTAGAAGCAATGGGATGAAACTGAAAGGGAGGAGACACAAATTAGATATTAGACAGTGAGGGGGATCAATGAGTCGAACAGGTTGCCACGGGAGGTGCGAAGTTCTCCTTCAATGGAAGTGTTCAAACAAAGGCTGGACAGATATCTGTCTAGGATGATTTAGTAAATCCTGCATTGAGCAGGGGGTTGGACCCGATGACCCTGAATGTCCCTTCCAACTCAACCATTCTATGATTCTATGATCCCATTTAGATTAAATTATGTGGCTTTATTTTCTAGACAAATATTCTATCACTTTTCTTTCATTTTACATTGTATCGTTATTAGGCAGCCAGATAGGCCTGTGATCTACAGTTGGTTTTGTGATGCTTTTGTTTTATTAACAACAGGAGGAATACAAATTTAGAAGTCTAAGACGCCAAGTCAGTGACAGTGTTATTTAACAGAGTTACAATCTGTGGAAGAGGAGATGATCACAAAACTGCTTAGCTTGCAAGAAGCTGTAGGACATTAAACAAATCAAACTTAGGTTCACTTGTCTGTGCCAAACGTCAGATTTTCTGCTCTGTGGGATTAAATAAGAGAAGGATGTTCAAACAGCTTCTTTGCAGTGAGGTTCCAGTTGATGTGTTTATGCACAGCATGGGCATGGCATGATAGTGCTAGTGTGGTCAGACCAGTGGAAATGTACCTGGCTTCTTAGATACTCATCTATTTAAATAGAAATTAAGATCTGTACAAGACAAGACAATCCAATTTACCCTAGAAAGGGCCACCGTCCATTGTTCACAAGTTTTTATTTGTAATAAATAAAACATCACAATAATGAGACTTCAGTTCCATAGCTATGTGCTCACAAATCTATAGTGAACTTGTTCCCTACATAACAGTGTGAAGAAGCATACATTTTTGTGAGATTAACAAATATTTATTGCACGGCAGCTATTAATTTATGAACTAAATAATACCCCATGATCAGAGGCGTAGGTGGAAGCTCCTGGGCCCCAATACAAAATCTGTAACTGGGCCCCCAACTATAATGCTTTATTCATGGTACTGGGTTCCTTGAAGGCCCATTTACACTGGACGAATGTCGGGCAAATAATGCCCAACACTCGTCCCTGTGTGTACTCGCTCCCATGCTGCTGCACGGGAGCAAGTATTGCTGGATCTATGACAGAATGGCCAGCGGGGGAAAGGGGACGGCTGGAGAGATTTCACTCCTTGGTCTCCCCCGCCCCTCTCCATTCACTTAACACAGCAGCCTTTTTAGTACTGCACGGCTGCTGTTTACACTGAAGATCATCCTTCAGCTCATCGGTCATCGTTTAGGCTGTATAAAATCCTTAACGATGATCGTTCAGTGTAAACAACAGCCGTTCAATACTGAATGGCCGCTGTTTTAAGTGAACGGAGAGGGGAGGGGGAGAGCGAGGAGAGAAATCTCCTCCAGCCGCCTCGCCCCCTGCTGGCCGCTCTGTCAGAGAGCCAGCGATACTCGCTCCTGTGCAGCATGATGGGAGCAAGTTTGTGCAGGGACGAGTGTCGGGCATCGTTTGCCCGACATTCGTCCAATGCAAATGGGCCTTTATGGGCCCCCTAAGACTCCTGGGCCTGAAAGCAACTGCATGCTCTGCATTCCCTATAGTTACGCCCCTGTCCATGATTAAAGGGGTTTTCTGAGCAAATTCTATTGATGACCTATCCTCAGTATAGGTCATCAATAGTTGATCGGACGGGGTCCACCACTCAGGATCCAGACCAGGTTCGGGCTCCCGTTGTCAGTGCTGCAACACACAGGCTTACAGAGTGGAAGCAGTTAGCTCCAACCCCTGCGTAGTGGCCGGCAAGCACAGCTATCCCTGCATAGTGGTAATTGCAAGCACAGCTATCCTTAAAAGCAATGAGAGAGGGTGAGCATATAAGTTACATCCTTGTCACCTCCCCAAACACCACCATAACTTAGTTTGGTGCTAACAGATTCCCTTTAATGTGTCAAATGCCAGTCAGAGGAATCAGCTTCTTTTTACAAATCAGAACATTTTGGACAGTCTGAGTTTAATCTAATACCCATGTAAAGCAACTTTAATGGAGTACGATAAACTCTATGCACTAAATACGATTGCAATACTCGTTGACTTTCAGATAGGGATATCATTGGAATCATAGTCAGCACTACAGTTCATTTATCTCCACTAATATGGCCTAAATCTTTTTCCCATTTTTATTGTACCTGTATTGAGAATTGCTGTAAATAGTAAGAAAGCATCTGCCTATATAAACAAGATATTACACCCTTCGTAGCTCCAGACCACCAAAGAAAATTCACCAGAGGGTTTTAAACCATATGCACAGATACCGACTGGGCCTTAGCAGCAAACACATGTCATAACTGAAGGAACTGGAAAACATAACTGTGGGGAACATCCTAAAGCTTTCTAAATTGTTTAACCCTTTCCAATCCGCTGTCTGATGTCTAAAGACATTCTGATTGAAGGCTGTACAGCTCCGATGTAGGATGACGTCCGTTAGGGTATTCTTACTGTATATTACTGGCCGCGGTGTTGTCAGGGACCTTTCCAGCATGTTCATACCACAGTACTGGCTCTAGCCAGCGAATGGCGCCATTGTATAATGGCAGAAAGAGAAAACCGCCTAGGAAACCCTGAATCCAAAATTGGATTGCAAAGGGTTAAAACTATAAAAACACCCCCAGAATGTACCTGTTCCAAAGAGATTTCCCCTTTTCTTCCGTTGTGAAAATCTCTCCAATTTAAAAAACTCTGACAATTTAGGGTTTCTCCAGAGGGGTGTATAGTAAATGCATCTAATTCCAAATCTTTTTACATTTATTCTATAGCTTATTTAGTAAAACAGTAGTCAGATATAATCCCTTTTTGCCTCCTTTCAGCCCTCTCACATACTGTTATAAGGAGATTACACTCTGTCATTTTAGAATCTAACCTAACATTTAATCCCACCCATTTTCTTTCTCCCCAACTGTTGCAACTGAGATGCCAAAAAAATGTATCCAAACATTTCGAATTGCCAACCCTCCTTTTGAAGTGTCTCCAATTTAATCCTAGCAGATTTCTTGTTTCATAATAAACTCATAAATATCATATGATATCAAAGTATATTGCAATGGAATCCCAACTGGAGAGTTTTGAAGTATATAAAGGAGTTATGAGATCAAAACCATTTTAATAAGATTCCCCCTGCCAATTATTGAGAGTGGGAAATGATTCCAGACCTTGAACCTGTCCTCAAACTTTTGTACCAATGAAAGCAAATTGACAGAAATATAGTCTTGAGGCTTAGAAGATATCACAACTCCCAAATATTTGAATTATTTCACTATTTGTAGTTGTATATGTTCCAATGAACAGTCCACCAGCAAAGGATCTAAAGGAAAATTCACAGATTTTGCCCAGTTAATAGGGGAAAATATATATTTTTGTGTATATATAGACATAATAGGATTCATTTACCTACTCACATCCCCTGTATACAACAACAGATCATCTGCATATAGTGAGGTATGTTCCTCAATTTCTCCATACTGCAATCAAAGTGCTAATGACCACCTGTCCATCTGTTCTTGTGTGCTGTGTAATTTACATGCAGAGCCTGACATCATCATAGGTCCTTTATCCTCTTTCTGCACTGAATGAGGGATTATTGGCGAACTACATCCCCCACAAACTCCTATGGCCTCAGTTGCTATGGATACAGCAGTATTCAGTCTGACAGTTTGTAGCTGGTTGTGAGACAGCTGGGCACCTGTGTGGAGACTCCAATAAATAACACCTTACAAATTTACACATACATAGCTTGTATGTACAACCTGTGATGATGTCACTGTCATGTGATCAGTCACATGGTCTCTCAGCTGAATGAGGGATTATGAGCAGACTGAGTACTGCTATGGATACAGCAGTACTCAGTCTGACAGTTTGTAGCTGGTTGTGAGACAGCTGCACACCTGTGTGGAGACTCCAATAAATGACACCTCACAAATATACACGTACATAGCTGACATTGCATATTGACCAACAACATTGAAGCCTAGTCCTTCACCGCTATCTTCACATCTCCTGAACGTGATATCATGTCATCTCAAGTGCTAATGCTGCCAACACCAGCCGAGCCTTCATCTAATCGTCAACCGTTGTCCTGTGTTGAAACAAACCATCGCAGTCGTGCAAACATGTCATCACGGAGGGTTCAACGCCGCTGTGAAGCTAATGCAGCTTACATGACACAGCAATAAGCCACGATGTCACCTCAGCCACCAGCTGAAGTTTGTAAATCTCATTCAGCAGAAATGCAAACGCTACAAGCGAGCATGTCACCTCAGTGAGCACTGAAGTTCATAAATCATGTGCAGCTTATATGCAAAAGCAACAAAGCAGAATTGTGTGTATGTGAATTGCATGTAGCAGAGCTGTGTATGTTTGACGTGCATGTAGCAGAGCTGTGTGGCACAATGCGCCACCAGAAACACTGGTATTATAATTTCCTAATAATTACTAGTCCAATTATATGAGGTGATTGACTTATCAAACCATCCAGGGGTTCCATTGCCCAGGCAAAGAGTAAAGGGGACAGGGGACACACCTGCCTTGTTCCCCTACCTAACACCATCGTCCAGAAATATGACCATTTACCCTTTACTCTGCCCCTGGCATTGAATAGAGCAAATAATCTATTGACAAGTACCTTCGCAAAAGATTTTAACATCAGTGGTCAATGGAAATATTGTATGAAAGGAATCAGGAAGAAACAAATCCTTTCTCGGTTTAGGACAATCATAGCATCTCTCATTGATGGTGGAACTATGCCTTCATACAATGATTCATTAAACATTGTCAATAAAGAAGCATATATTGGTATCACTTAAAAAATTCAACCCAGGTGCCTTTTCATTTAGGGAACCTCTAATATTGCTCTCTGATCATCAGACAAAGTTGGCAATTGCACTCGAGCCAAATGTTCATAGAGATCTTCACAGCCCACACTTAACTTAGAAGCATGCAGGTTTTTTTAAAGTAGAGGAAAAATGTCTCCAAAATTTCATTCTCTTTCATTACCAAAGAATTATCAGCCCTTCTCGGCTTCTAGTGTGTCAATTCTTCTTGGTTGACTTACACAATACCGGGAGTCACTCCACCACCCATGTACAGAAGAATAGAGGTGGTGAGACTGAGCATGTGTAAGCAACCACCAGTCCTGGACACCTTTAGTGGATGTTCTGAGAGGGAATGAATAGAACAGCAGGGGACACCATAACAAATATGTAACAGGAATATCTAGGCACAGGGACATTATTTTAAAATGATTCTAATTAAAAAATAGTTTTGTTTATGTGTCATCTAACAGTTTAACTTAATATTTATGTGTGTGACACCCCTTTAACCCCTTGAGTGGCACGCCCGGAAATTTTCCGGGACGAGCCCCACTGCTCATAGTGACATAGCCCGGAAGATTTCCAGGCTATGTATCACTATGGGAGCTGCAGAGCACAATGCCACAAGCTGTGACAGTGTGCTCTGCCTGCACAGACCCACACAGAGCAGTGCAAGGGCTTTGAAAAACCAGCAGAAGATATTGCCGATATGTCGGCAACCTCCTGCTTGGTTTACAGGTTGCCATAGAGACCATCGGCTTGTCAGAAGCAAGCCGATGGTCTCTGTGGCAGGGAGAGCTGGTTGTTAGCTGTCAGAGGACAGCTAGGTACCTGCTCTTACAGCAGAGATCAGAGAAAACCTGCGATCTCTGCTGTGTTAACCCTTTACATGCTGCAGTCTATGTGACTGCAGCATGTAAAGGGCTGTCACTGCAGCATGTAAAGGGCTGTTACCATCGGACCCCTGGAATGTGATCAGGGGTCCTGATGGGTCCCTGTGGAAGTCCCCTAAAGGGACAAAAAAAAATTAAAAAAAAAAAAATGTAAAAATTTTTTTAGAAAAACACTTGTCTCCCTTTACTTTGTAAAAAATCAAAAATACAATCACACATGTGGTATCCATGCGTCGTAATGACCCAGAGAAGGAAGTTAATACATTATTTAACCCCTTAATGACATGGCCCCTTTTTTTCTTTTTTCCCCATTTCTTTTTTTCTTCCCCCCTGTTTAAAAAACATCACAACTTGTCCCGCAAAAAACAAGCCCTCATATGGCCATGTCAATGGAAAAATGAAAACGTTATAGCTCTTGAGACGCAACTGCAAAATTAGTTGAAATTCAATGATTAGACCATTTTAAAAAACCTGCCCTGGTGGGCACGACAGGGTGGTAGGAAACCCGCCACTCAAGGGGTTAAGACATTATTCCTAATTAAAGAAGTGAAGAAATATTGCTAGGAAATGTAAGGATCAATAGTGTCTGACATTGGGACCCCTGCCAATCACCTTCTGACTACTTTCTTTTTTATCCACTGTGCAGGGATCTGCAACATAGCTCCAAACCCCCACCCCACACAACTTATCTAACCCCCCCACACCCTTTTATGTAGCATAGAGTTTTAGGCTGCCAGTCCACGGGCGTTGCAGGAGCCGGCAGACAGATAGGCTCACCACGGAGAAGCGCGGCAATTCGCAGCCTGCTACGATTTTTCGCCCGCGAGCGGAGAATCGCTATGGTTCTCCGCTCGTGGACAGTGAGGCTGCGCTTTCCATAGCAGATTATCGCCACAGGAAACGCAATGCAAAAGTGCCCGTGGACAGGCAGCCTAAGAGCTATGAGATCTTGCAGTGTTTAGTGTAATAATTTAGTAATTCAGCAGTTTTCTATGATACGCACTGTAGTATTACCCTTAGCATAACATAACTTTACATAAGGGCCCCAAAACAATGCTATATAACAGATCTAAGTCCTATGGAACTGTAATAGGATTCCCATATCCTACTACAGTATATGCTGTTGCCATGTGTCCCTGATGGAGGCACCATATAGTGACTCAGGAGGTTTCTACTGGCCGATAATTAGGATTGACCAAGCTTTATATTGCATGCCAAAAATGAAAATAGATTCCACCAGTACTGCTTTTTGAGAAGAAAAATTCTTTATGTCCCTCACATGGGTGGACCCTTAGAATGAACCTTTAGGCAGGACAGTGAATTGAAGGTGTTGCACCAAAGTTGGTCTTCTCAGTTTTACCACTTTTGTACAAAGGAAGACTTACAGAGCATCATAGTGTGTGAAAGATAATAGCTGTGATTTGATCAGACGTCTTCACATCTCTGTTTCATGTACTTTTGAGAACATTTCTAGATCGCGGTGTGTATTCTCCATATGAATTAAACCCAATCAAAATTAGCATATTTATGTATGAAAAAAATTCATATGATCACTATTTTAAATGTCTTTATTGTGCATTGACCCCACGAATCTAACTAAAACATGGTATACATTGGATGAGAAATTGTGTACAATTTGAGTCTCCCCGACCACATATGCCTTCAGGACCTACCATTTATCTTGGAACTGGCTGTATCACGTGTCTATTCAAGCTAAAAAGAGATTTTATGTTCTTCAGCTTTGGGCTGCCTGGCTTATACAAAACCAGAGCTGTAGGGTAGGCTCCTGGCTCAAGATTTATTGAGATTCACACCATTGATATGTGAGCCAGTCAGGTAGAAGACAAATGCTATAAATCAAAAAGATGTAATCTATCTTGGGTAGAGAAAAACAGGAGACAAAACCAGTCATGCTAGTAGATTATTTCACTTTCCTCTGAGAAACCGCGCACAAAGCTACTAAATATGTAATGCGATGTGCATGGCTGTTGTGCCAAGTCCGCTAGAGCGGGAACCGCTCTAGAAGAGACATTTATATGACGTTGGGTCACCACATTTAGCTGCAGCTACCGCACTTTCTGACATACTGAAATATTGCCTATTATTATGATACCTTTTCTATTTCAATACCCTGAGCATATATAGTAATGGATAGCCAGCTCACTGCCTCGGAAAATCCCCATCGAGTGCACGGCAGTGCGGGAACACCGATGAAGTATCAGTAAGTAGAAGGCAAGTAATCCAGAACTCTAAGGATTTCCACATCAAAGACTGAGTAAAGCCATCTTCACAAATGCGTCTCGCACCAGAATAGAACATGTAGATGTGCAGTTTCCCGCACAGCACACAGCATAAGGACAGGCAATGCAAGTTGCTTCCAAGAATGTCGGGTGCACCTTAGGTAATGTACCCTTAGGCCTCAACGCTCACGAGAACGGGACATGATTGCGGTCTGAATGGAGTCCGATCATGTCTTCTCGCAAGTGCTTCTACGCAAGTAAGTATCCTTTTCTGCACTGCTGGGCATGTTTGAACCAGCTAGCAGCCTAATTAGTCATCCATGTTTGTAAACAACACAACAAAATCATACAGTTTCGCGTGCGAGTTCGTGCACATGGGTGCGCATTTGCACACCCCCATAGACTCCTATTGAGCATAGAGCATGTTGTCTACGTTTTCACCCAACGGAAACGTGGTCGGCAAAACAATCCATGTGAGGGAACCCATTGAAACCTAAGGGTTCTAATGGTTGCGGTTTCCGCGAGCAATTTACTGAGCGTAAAACCGCGTGGAAAATCGCCCATTTGCAGGAGGCCTTAGGGTACATTTACATGGGCGGGCACAATATTGGTCTAGGAAAATTGGAACATTATCAGACTCATGAACCTGAGATTCCCTTGCAATTACAAAATGTATTGCAGGAAAAATGCAATGCATCGCTGCAATCTGCAGCTTTCACACGTGTGAAAATTGCATATTATTTCAATAGTAAAAATAGAAGAATTGCATTACATGGCAAGCACGTCACATCGCACGTAAGTGCAATGCAATTTTTTTAGGTTTATTAAAAATAATGTGCAAAATTGTCCAAAAATAGGTCATACTGCAATTTTTTCTCTTGCAGTGTCGCTCATGTAAATAGACACATTGAAAATAATGGGTTCTATTTCATTGTAAGTTTTGCTATGCACAAAACCCGTACAGTAAAATTGCCTGCGTAAATGCACCCTTACTCATTTGGGCCACAGAGGGGTCATATCACTCATTATTGCCAAAGAAGAGTCCTATTACTAATTGGGGCCACAGTGAGGGTCCTATTGCTAATTGCGACTACAAAGGGGGATTTATTACTAATTGAGGCAACAGAGGAGGTCTTATTACTAAGTAGGGACACAGCAGGAGCAGTATTATTTGGTGGGGCCACAACAGGCACACTGTTGCTTAGTGGGGCCATAGTAGGGGCACTATTAATTAATGGGACCACAGCAAGTACATTATTACTATAGGGGGCACTGAGAAGTTAATTAGGGTTGCAGCAGCAGAATGGGAAAATGTACAAAAGCGAGTTGTGGCTAGAACAAATCTCAATGGCGGTCTGGACTTAAAGAGAACGAAACTGAATAGAATCCTATGGTGCCTTTAGTGCACAAATGCGCACTAAAATAGAGCATGCTGCATCTTTTTTTGTGCGTGCAAAAGCAAGAATGAGAATGAACCCATTGAAAAGAGCGGGTTCTATTCTCTGCACATTGCACACACAGATTTTGTGCTCATAATGCCCAAATAATAAGTGTAAAGCCGCCCTAAGCGAATACAGGAACTGAACGATTGCTGTTTAAACCGAACGAGCCAATGATAGTTTTTATGGCTGCATAAAAGGAATGACGAATGAAAAGCAAACAATTCTCATTCATCATTCAATCGTTGGCTCGCGTTTAGACCAAACAATTATCGTTTCCTTTCACTCATTTGAATGATTTTTTGAACAATAATCATTAAGTCTCAAAGCACATTAAACTCGAGGTGCATCTTATTGCCCGAAAAATATGGTACCTGCTAATCCGGCCGGAGTCCTGGAGCAACTCTTCCCCTCCCCCATATATCACATTAACCCTGAAGAGTATTGAGCTGAGGGTTCTGAAAGCATTGAAATCATGCCCAAGTTTTCCTATTGAACAACATGTGCATGCCCAGCAATGTGATGCAGTTCTCTCACAAAACACATCGGCTCGCACTCGCATAGAAAATCACGGGTTTGCAAGTGCAAAATTGGTCCAAATTTCTCCGATCAATATTGCACTTGTTCATGTAAATGCAGCCTGAGGGAGATTTATTGCTAGTGACTCACTGCCGGGCACATACCCTCTTTATTAAAGGGGTCTCCCGAGACTACACTATTGATGCTCTGTCCTCGGGATGGCTCATCAATAGTTGATCAGCAGGGGTCTGCGCTCAGGATCCCCATTATTCAACTGATTGAAGAGATAGCAGCGCTCTATTGAGCCCCGCTGTCACTTCAGCCCATACCAGGCACAGTGCTGTACACTGTGGACCTCACTGATCAACTATTGATGACTTTTCCTAAGGACAGGTCATCAATTCTGTAGTCTTGGAAAACCTCTTCAATCCCTTCATCTGTAGATGTCTTCAGCCTGTAAGGCCGGGCTCACACGAGCATAATTTCATTGTGTATTACACATGCATATAAGCGGTAAATGGAGTCAATGAAAGCATGTTTTATTCTACCGCGTATTACGTGCGATAGAGCCCTATTGTTCTCTATGGGTGCGTAATAAGTGCTGTGCAAACTAACGTGTGGAATGTATTCGCAACATCGCTAAGCAACAGAGGGGGAAATTTTATTAAAATGAAACAAGGAAGACTGCGTACGATAGAGTGTGAGATACACTGTAATGCCCAGTCACAAATCGCTGCAGCTTATCACATGCTTGTGTCAGCCCAGGCCAAGAGTGAGCGCACACTTAGCAGCCTTGTAATTAGGGGTCTTTTTTATTGGAACAGAGCAGAAACGTGAGTCTTTACACAAACTTTTACATAAGTTTTACATAGGACTGGTAAATATTCAAGCTTGAGGGGTGCAACATTTAAATATTTCCTATGGAACTCAGCCTTTTACAGTTAGTCCCCTGATTGCCTTCTTTTGGAGAGCTGCCAACCAATCACAGGAGGGCAACAGGGCAGGAATGGTGGGGATATGGAGCACCTTTTAATTATAGGGCACAGTTGAAGAGTATAGGCTGGTTATTTAGATATAAAAGGGTAAAAGGCAGGACTAAGCCTTTTTGGGCATTTTAAGGGGTTGACTGTTCCATATTACCGTATGGAGCTGTAAGGACTCTGTATACCCCCATACACAAAAGGAATGCAGTACATGTCAAAAATCTAATAGTATGCCATCATTTGCCAATAGCAACTAATACCACTTTTGCACATTTAAAAAAGGAAGAAATTAGCTATTTATTTAAATAATAAATGCTCAATTAAAACTTTGGCATGAAAACCTCATTATTATTAGTCAAACAGGAACTATAGTGTAAAGTAGGAGTATCAAAAAGCAGTGAGTGGTAAGACTATGGGTTACATTTTGTCTTCCCCACCGGCATACCAAACCATACTGTAAATGCCTTTCCTTCTACAGATACCAATCATTTGTAATAGCATTAAAGGTAAATGTACAGCATATTCTATTACACTGAAGTTTAACATATTCACTCCTTTTACAGATCTCGCCTCAGGGAGTGTTTACATTTATTGACTACGGGCTAAAAGCAGATGTGCGGCAATAAATGTGCTTTTTCGTGGTGCTCTTAGTATTTGAAGAATTATATTGGCAAATATTACCATAATAAATTTTGTCAGCTACTATAGATTTGGGAAATGTATCTCTAAATTTGAGTTTAATTCCAAAAATAAAAATAATTTAGTGAAGCTCCTATCGCAGTGCTAAAATAGTGACACACAGGATTTTACTGCAGGGCAAAGTAAAATGTAATCTTGTCAGTCAGTGATAATCAGCTTATATGTATTTCACAGAAAAGTATTACAAGTTGGTAACTAAATTATGATAGATTAAAGGGGTAAACAGATTGACACATTACACATTTTTTCAACACCACGAAAATACTGAGATAGATAGATATTAGAGAGATAGATAGATATTAGATAGATGATAGATAGATACATAGATGATAGATAGATAGATAGATAGATAGATAGATAGATAGATAGATAGATAGATAGATAGATATGAGATAAATAGATAGATATGAGATAGATAGATAGATAGATAGATAGATAGATAGATAGATAGATAGATAGATAGATAGATAGATAGATAGATAGATAGACAGGCATGAGTTGAGCAGGTCAAGAGACAGATTAAACATTTTTTTTAGGCAGAAGAATCTTTTATTGCTTTTGAAACAGTTTTCACCATCACTTTCTGGATACTAGAGCAGTCTTGCTCAAGGCTGGGGACATCCATCTCATGGGAGTCCTTCCTAGAGTGGCTGCCAGTAGCAACCCACTACCTTAGAATTTCTAAGAGTATGGACCAGGTCTGTACTACCCAGGCCCTCTGACAGCTCTGTTGCTCATCATGACTGTGAGTCATTTTCTTGGTCACTTAATATTAAAATATGTTGCCACTCTTCCATGTGGCGTCTTCGGTAGTCATACATGACTAATTTTCACAACCAAAGATACATGGAGGTGATCGCCAAAATAATGCGTCATCATACTCTCAGTGTCAACACGGTTCACACAAAGATACTGCCCCATAGCACCAGCTCAGTTACCAAGTATATATCTTAAAAACATCAAAATAGTAACATTAAAACACAATATATACTAGTTAACAGGTGTTCAACCGGATGGCGGCATACAGATTCGCTTAACACTGAGTACTCATGTGAAGGTAATTCTTTGTCATATAGCACATGCCACCAACCAACCCGCTATGTTCCTCCCTCTGCTTATGTTTATGCCATTTCTGTTTTCTTATATGCCACAGTACAATCCTGTGCTGTACCATGTTCTTGATCTTCACCGAGGACCACATCAGCCTTAAGGTCGCCTTTAGAGGACCGATTGTAATTGCAAGACTGTATAGTATTTGTGACCCTCATAGTGGCCCCAGTAGTAATAGTGATCCCCATAATGGCGCCAGTAGTAATTGTGATCCCCTAGTGGCACCAGTACTAATAGGATTCCCTATAATGCCTGCAGTAGTAATAGTGTCTCTCATAGTAGCTCTGGTAGTAATAGTGCTCCCACAGTGGCCCCAGCAGTAATAGGGTCCTCCATAGCAGCTCTAGTAGCAATAGTGACCCTCCCACAGTGGCCCAGGTAGCAAAAAGTGACCCCAATAGTAGTCCCACTAGTAATAGCGACCCCCCCCCCCCTATTGGCCTCTGGCTGGTTAGCATCCCTATAGACATTTCATCCATCCAGCCTGCAGCTTTGAAGCTGAAGCCTTCTCTACAGCATATAAAGTCTGCTTCCAGATGTGTATCCCCAGCCAGCGAGTACTGAGAAAGGGGTTTATTTACCCCAAAATGCGTATACATGCTGGTTTTAGGTAATAAATAGGGAAGTTTGTCAATAATCAATCTCATGTAATCCCATCACGCCTGGAGGCCACGCCACACACCCAAAGAATTGTTTATTTTTTCTTCACTTCCTATTTTTTAAAGAGATCCTGACACAAGGTATGAGAACCATAAACTATGTTATGGTGCTCAAACGGCAGGTTCTCTGGAGTCTGGAGAGGTATTTCTTATACCCGGCTCCCAGATCCAGCGCTGTCACCCCCGAAAGTCAGCGTGGACTGCTGGCTGCACAGGGTGCGTGCATCCTCCCTTAGCAATCAATGGGAGCGCATGCACACAGAGTGCAGCCAGCAGTCCACACTGACTTTTGGGGTGACAGCACTGGATCAGGGAACTGGGTAAGTATAACAAATGCCTCCCTTCATACTGGGCGCCAGGTTATCTTTAGTACAGTAATACTACAAGGATATAGAAGAGACATACGGCTTACAAATGCAAAGAAAATGAAGTATGCACACAGAAGTCTGGGAACGTCTATTCTCTATTCACTATCTGATTATAAGAATGCCTTCACCCTAGCCAAGATATTTAAGAGAAACCACAGGGAGGCTGGAATAAATAAAATTATCAAGGCAAATTACTTAGATTCTTGGGCTGATAATTAATAGCAGAAGGAGGTAATTTCTAAACTTGATTTCCTTTTAGGCTACATGAAACCATATGCAAATCGATATTGTGCATTTTCTCCCTAAACATCTATTTCAAAGGCTGAAGCAATTTGTATCTGTCAAAAAGAATAAAGGGGATTTGGGTTTGACTATCTTGTTAGAGTTTCTTTAGCGGTTGACTCCTTCTCCGTGATTGTCATAAATATTATGGCAGCACAGAGTATCTATCTATATACTATGCTCGGACTGCAGGTGGAGAGATGCTATACTGAAAATAGGCTAGGCCACAGGAGCAGGGCTAAGCCTAGAATTACAGGGCTCCTTAGTGCTAGGAATAAACATAACTGCACATTTCTATATTTGTTGAATGCTTTGTGTGTTATCCTTAAAACAAACAGGCCATGTATAATCATCATCTGCGTTCTCAAAGCCGCTCATACTTCCTTGGATACCAAGACAATTTACTGGTAGGCCGATCTTGGCACCTGACTTGTCTGTAAGGTGTGGTGGATTTATTCCCAGCGCTGCATAGCCTTATATTATGCCATCATATTATATGTGCTGGCTTCCTGCTATTCTATTTATTCTGTCTTCACTTGCCTGTGTGGCTGTGATGGGATGTTTCGTAAATCATGAAACTATATCTCTGCCAATAAAGAGGAGCAGGTTCAGTAAATGCATTGCTTACTAAAGCACTGCCGAGGAGCAAGGATCCCTTTAAACCTGCTATGTCAGCCATACAGTATATTGTACATACTGAGCACGTAGGGATAGTTCAAGTGGCAGAAGCCAAGTTGGCAACTATGTTTTGGTGACAAGGAAAGCTCTGGTGAGTACCATTATATTTCTTCTATATGGATAATGTACTGTGCGAATAACACTGCAAACAACAGGCCTATACCATAGCATTAAGATATAGGAAAAAGGAAATTACTAAATTGATTATTATTTCTCTGGTTTTGCTTCAGATAAATAGATTGATGTATATAGGCAGTTTATTAGAATTTCCATAACTGGAGCTCCAAAAGAAATTTTTAGATGGTTGAGAAGATAAGGTTCATGTAGTAAAGAGAATAGATCTGTGTGTCTCCATATCTATCTATCTCACATCTATCTATCTATCTCACATCTATCTATCTCATATCTATCTATCTATCTCATATCTATCTATCTATCTCATATCTATCTATCTATCTCCTATATCTATCTATCTATCTATCTATCTATCTATCTATCTATCTATCTATCCATCTCCTATCTATCTATCTCCTATCTATCTATCTATCTATCTATCTATCTATCTATCTCACATCTATCTATCTAGTCCCCTTTACCTTCTGTATCACCCCATTACTTGTAGTATGTAAGCTCGTTGGAGCAGGTCCCTCACCCCTATTGTTTCCATCAACTGATTACTATGTAACTATGGTTCTGTAATGTTTGTATTTTGCCTTTCTGTATTCCCCCTGTCTATGTAAGCGCTGCGGAATATGTTGGCGCTATACAAATGAAGTTTATTATTATTATTATCTAGTTATCTATCTATCCATCCATCTATCTATCTCACATCTATCTATCTGCCTATCTCCTATCTATCTATCTCATATCTATCTATCTACCTATCCATCTATGAAAAAAACAAACATACACACACATATATATATATATATATAGACACACGTCATTTCTTTACAGCATGAAATTCATCTTCTCAACCATCTAAAACTTTCTTTTTGAGCTCCAGTTATGGAGATTCTAATAAACTGCCTGTTTTGTATGCAAAAGCAGAGACCTTTCACTTCTACCATTTCTACCTTTTCATTGTTATAGTAGACAAGGCAGTAAGTGACCGCCAGGAGACTAGTTACTGTATCTAACAGCTGCTGGTCTAACTAGCATAGCCCAGTATAGCTCAAATTATGATGGTCGGCACTTTACACAGAAGAATGTGGCGTCTCTTTAATTATTTGCATTGGTCTAGTAGTTGATTTAAATATCTTTTGCTACTTCACAATATGCTTTTGCAGCTGGGTGGTAGAAATCCTCCCATGTTTAGCATTGAAAAATGTTTTAGTCTCTTCTTTTTCTGCATAAGTTTTACTGCCCCCTTAAATATGCATTGGTTTACTTCCATGAAACATAGGCATAACATAGTAAAAGATGGTAATCTATATGTACATGGAAATAGAGCTGTACTTGCTGTTGTTGGATGTGTATGGGGATGTCATCTCTGAATAAACTCTGCTGATATCCTTATGGAAGGCATTGGCATATTTGTTCTATAAACACTTATCTGCCCAATAACAGCAAGCATAATTTACCAATATCCAGTCTTTGTCACAAAATACATATTCCAATTTTTTTCGTGAACAGGCGGCTGACTCTGTAATGTATGAAAGCAATTTAGCTAAAATTCCTGGACAGCAAACTAAGCTCCATGTGCGCAGTGCAGAAAAAAATCCAATTCCATGAGCTATTGTTGAAATCCATATGGTGCACAGTATTTGCTGAGCGTCATGTTACCGAGGGCTACATATGCTCTGCTTTACGCTGTACATAGATATAGTATTTTGGCAACACATCGTATTTGTTGTTTTCAGGAAAAGTTCATTTTCATGCATGCATTGGTACTTGATTGCTTTACGGCAGGTTACAATATCCATTAACCTTGGGAGGAAAGAAGCATATTGCTATGTGTGATTGCCTAGGAATGACAATGTGTGCTACTGTATGGGAGTCTATGCCAAGCCATATGGTGTAGTATTACATGCACTACCTCGACCACCTGCTTATTAGTATAACGCAGCAAAGTCATCCTAGCAGTTATGGGACAAAGACAAACATACAACTACAATGGTTAATGTGGTGTAGAGCTAATATCATATGAACTGGTATATAGTATTATATAGTATTTTACTATGGTTTTCGCTGTGGCTGGGACACATCATGAATACGACTCACATTTCTGATATTCATCTGTAGTTGATTCTGGAAGTAGAGTTTCTTGAAAGTAGTTTCCTTTCTTGGTTTTTTATCATGTTTCTGTGAAAGAATGTCTACCATATCCAACATATACTTAGAGCATACCTGCTTTTTTTAACAATGTTTCTAAAATACACCCAGTTCTCCTTACTCTCTCATTTGCTGCTGTTTGCATTCTGTTTCAGATCTGTAAGTTCTGGTCTTCCCCATTTTTCTGGTGTTTTGCAATCCACTTTCAAGGAGGGGGTGTAAGCACGCCTATAATTCTGCCAGAAGTATACTGTCCTGACTTCCTTGCCTTTATTTCCCATGCTGCATTGCACGGCCTCTGGTGCAATCAGCAGGGAGGCAATATCTGAATGCTCACCTCTCTGCTGTCCCAGGATGATTAGGCATTTAGAGACATTCTGGCCAAATGGTTAGTAAACCCACTATAATGTGTGTGCAATAAATGCACTGTAAATGCAGGAAAAGTAGAGACACAGTGTCTGCAGATCTGTCAACTGCAGCCTGAGTTAACTGGAGCCGCCTGTGAAGATAGCCTCTCCCCCTTTTGCTATGGAAATGTTCCTGTGCACTTGTTACTATGGAAGCTATGACAGGGAGTGGATTGCTGAGAAGCTGGTAGGGAGACCCCTAGTGGCAGCCACTTCAAACGTGATTTACAGTGGTAAAGCAACAACAGTTTTAATGCAAGTATATAACTTAAATAATGAGATGAACACAAGCTGGTAGAGGAGCAGAAGTTGTCTGAAAAGTTAGTAGTCCTTTAAAAGTACTCAGTATCTCACTTCAATTTGCATTCTTCAAATCAAGTTGTGGTACAGAATTATAAGAGGTACTGGTGAGGGAGCAGTATACTTCCCATTGACATAAGCGGTTATGCACCAAAAAAGTAGTACTAACAATAGAGAAATCATGATATCTTGCTGTTCTGTTTGCACAAGTTTGTGAACTAAAAACATGTTTAAATACACAATCCCTTTCAAAATGTGGGGCTCAGGGCAAACAGCTCATCTCCCCGGATCCCACTCCAGGCAACCCTTGGCAAACAAATGATTCTGTCGAGAGAAAAAAAACGTGCAGGCATTTACCTTGTAGTATCCTCTGCAAGGAAAATGTAGTATTACAGGACGGACATTCGCATGAATGACCCTTCTGTAGTACAACGGTGACACAAAGCTGGTCAGAACAAGCAGATCTCAATTCCAGATTGTAGAGAGGGGTCCAGAGAGGCGGACCCCACCATCTCACATTCATGTGCCCTTGTAGGATATATGAACAAAGGTTGCCTTCTTGACACAACTCTTTAAGTAGAAAAGCACTATTGGTTTTACTCTATAAATTTCTGGTCCTGGTAAACATAATAATGATTCTTCATCCATCAGGCAAAATAGATTATGTTCATAATGTCCATGAGAGCTTAGTCAGATGAGCATTGTGTTTTGCAAACCTATGTGTGCAAAAAAAACAAAAACGTTCGACGCATGTTAAAAATGTGTGTGACCGAAGCTCCATATCCATTGCTTTCAATGGGGCCGGTGCCACTGCCTTCCCTGAAAATCATCCCTAGCTGGTGTAAAAAATAAAAAAAATATACATACATCACCTTCTGCCACTCAGGCTCTGGCGTGTTTTCTCTCTTCCATGCCAGGACTGCTCTGAAGCACTTTACGATGGCCGAGGATTTAAAAATCCCCAACTCCAGAAACTGCTGGCCTAATTGGCTGAGCACTCAGCCAATCACAGGCAGCGCTCAGCCATTTATTGAATGACACCTGAGTGCTGCCTGTGCTTGGTCACAGCGCTCAGCCATTCATTGAATTCAACAGCGGTGGAAGGTGATGTATATATTTTTTTGATTTTTTTTACACCAGCTAAGGATGATTTTCAGGGAAAGGCCCATATTTTAAGCTGCAGCACCGGCCTCATTGAAAGCAATGGGAAAATATTGTAATCCTTTGTGACAGCTGTGGCAGGGGATTTCTTCATCCCCACAGGGAGTCCCCTTGTCAATGAACACTGTGACAGTGCTGTCACAGTGTTCAGTGATGAGGGGACTCCCCACGCGGATATTTTATGCGCAGCACGGACCTTGCCGCTGCATGGATGCCCTATCTTTTGCAGGTGCGAGTATTTTGCGCCTGTAAAAGGCAAACATGTGAACACTACGTAGGGAATCTATCAGATATGCTTTTTTGCGCTCATAGATGCGCGCTTAAAAAAGCACATCTGACTTCGCTCTGAAAATGCAATCCAACATTGAAACAATAGGTAGCATGATGAATGTAATCCTAATCCGAAAAAGAGAATGTGTTGAGCCACAATAACATGGTTTTTTAGCGGTCTGCACCACATCTATATAACACCAGTGTCACTATTTCAAGTAAACATTACAACTGTCCACCTGGGGTCATTTATCTTCTGACTCTTCCAGTATACTGTAGCTCTCCCAAAGTGCTGCTTCTTCTATTACTATATATAATACGGTGATCTATCAATGTCATTTACCTCCATGTTAGCAAGAGTACATCTGTAGGTTACAAGGCAATTTGCCTTATATCCCCAGCGCTTAAGTACTACGCAATTCACTGATTTGACATTTTATTGATAACTTGCCTTCTTCAGCAGCCTGTTAGATAGTATCTGGTAGCACAATCACCTCTCAGTCTTGTCCATTTTAGGCTAGGAAATTGTTTTCTTGCTAAAATACGATAAGACAAAATATAATTCATACACTTCCTGCACGGTATGCCATGATGTATTACCAGACATATCCGTGGTCAGCAATAAAACCCTATAGAGTAGTACGTATATCTTCCTGGATACCACAAACCCATTTTACCTGACTAGCTTTTATAGAGTATTCTCTAGTAAAAAGCATTAGCCATCAATACATACTGGAAAAATAGGGGGTCACTATGTGATCTCTTACTCATACTTGTAAAGGGCCACTAACTATTCACACAAAATTGTCTTATACCGATATTCTATCTAACCACACGTAAATATACCACCTGCACTACAGTTGGGGTTCTAGCTAAGTAATATAGGGGCATCACATCTGGTATTAGTCCTATAGCGATGTAGGGTTTACCCATCATATTAGGTATGTAGATCCGTAGCATGTGACCTGAAGCTACATCTATTTTTGAATGATCATTTACGTATTTGCGCATGTATTTGCAACACATTTTTACAGAATCAATGTTTCGTATTTGAGTGCGTATTAGCAGATTTTACTTTACTTTTTGTGCGCGCAAGTCATGCACAGTGGTGCTCTCTCCCCCCCCCTCCCCCCACTCCCCTCTGCAGCCCCCCGCTCACCCCCGGCGCCCCCCGAATCTCTTCATCCGAGTAGTCAGTTACTCGGAAAAAGAGGTGCTCGAGTGCTAAAACACCCGAACTGAGTACGCTCGCTCATCTCTAGAGGAAACATTAAAATTGTACAGGAAAAATCAAATCAATGCAGTCTACTTTAATGAAGAAAGTGGCCCCAACCACCAGAATTCGGCCAAACGGTTATGTATTCTGGCAGCTGTCCCACTGTCCTGGGAGGTCTTGCCACTTTCTTGCCATGGAGACCCCCTCCACTAACTCTTTTCACCAGCAGTAAAAGGCAGCTATGTGATCACACTGACAGGACCTGACACCCCACACAGTGCAGCTTCACTCTTCTCCACTGGCTCTGGACTCACAGTGATCATGACAGCAGCAGTCAACAGTGTGGGAGGAGTGATACTGTGCTGAGTGCAGCTTAAGAGGAGCCACTGAGGGGGGACGGTTTCCTTGTGTGGCCACACAGGGGGCACTATATACTATGGGGGCAGTTACTGAGGGGTTAGTGGCAGGTTAGGAAGAGTGTGTAGAGATGAGCCACTGTTGAATGCAATCTTCATGACAGTTTGGGCCCAGAGACAAATAGCAAAAACAGACATCACCAATCAGAGAGAATATCACCTGTGATCACTGGAGGTACCTGCACTGTAATTACTATCACTGAAGGTACATGCACTGTAATTGCTATCACTGGTGGTAACTGCACTAACACTGTGTAGATCTTATAACTCGCCATTATTTAGTAATATACTAGTACTGTGAGGGGGCCAATGAGGAGCACTTTTACTGTGAGGGGCTCACTGGGGGGCACTATTACTGTAAGGGGACCAAAAGGGTGTGGCATAGCATAAAAAGGGGCATGTACTAATGTGAAAAATGCCACAAAGCATGTTGCTAAAAGTTGCCCCTCTTTTCCTTGTTCAAAAGTTGGGAACTATGAGAATCACATTTTGTTGGGACAGGGCCTGGCCTCTTCTATATCATCAGTTCTACTGTCTATAGACTGCCATTATCAGTCTGACCCGGACATGGTAAATATCATAGCAGCTGATTCTCATTCAGGTTGAAGTGTCTTTTTCACAATCCTGCAACAAATCACCTTAACATGTAATGAGTGCAAATGAAGAAATAAAATGGCCCAGTTTTTCCTGACAGATGATTGCATTTTCATGTCTGGTCCACGAGAAGCACCAGTTAATAAATGTACGTAGTTATGAATTTATATGCGGCAGTAAACATGCAGAGTAAGGTTTCATGCCATTTCCTTTTAATTTAACACTGAAAAGTAATATTTTGTGCATAGGAAATAAAAATGGCATTAGTGTGTGGAAAATAAAATATAATTTGCTGTTTGTAGGATAATATGTCATGTTTACTTCTTGGAGATGAGTCTCGATGTGGTTTCTGTTGATTTTCTTAGTCCCTATTGGGATAGGGCCATACATCTGTTCCAAGGAATCCCAAGCAAACACTTTGGAGATCAGCAGTTTCTCTTGATTTAACAGTCTCACAGGCGATTATTTCAAAACTAAATGTTGCCATCTTATATTTCCTGAGAAATACTGTTCTGAAGAATAACTCTGGAGAGAGACATAACTTGGGGCAATAAATATCTGTTATTAAATAACAGCTTTAACCCATTCCTCTCAACTCTGTACTAAATAGAACACTGATCAATTATATGCCATATCCTTAGGTTTAACATAAACATCTCATTTGTTCCTATTAATTGGAGAATATGGCTTAACTGTTTATTAGAAGTTTTAACCCTTTCCAATCCACTGTCTGATGTCTTTGCACATTCTGATTGAAGCTTGCACAGCGCCAATGTCAGAAGATGTCCGACAGGGTATTCTTACCGTCTATTGCCAGCCACTCTGCTCACAGAGCCTCTCTGGCGCACACACTGGCTTTTGCCAGCAGATGGCACCGTTGTATAACAGCAAAAAAAGAGACAGACTTTTAGGAAACCCTGAATCCAATACTGGATAGGAAAGGGTTAAAGATTACATTAAGAGCTGAATAACCGTTCCCAAATAATGACAAGAATAATTTCACCACAATCACGCTCTTTCTGGCACATTCTAATGTGATACAGATGTAGCAGAGATGAATATAATTCTGTTGTACATGCAAGACTCTGTTCACAATAGAATGGCTTTAGTTTCTAAGAGAGTCATAACAGCTATACCAGATCCATTTGCAACAGGTACCAATGAATCCTGGCAAACCACGTTGACTTATAATACTGGAAATCTTGATGGACGGGTAAAAGTAGCTCATTGAGTTAAGGTAACCTCAAGGGGTAACATGTAGTTTTGTAGTAAACCACAGAGAACTCATTCTGATACTATTATGAGTTGTGCCAGATCATTAGCTCACTTCTCTCAAATTTCTTCCTTATAATGCAAAAAGCCACCATGGACATCAGTAATAATTCCTAAGAAGAGACAGATATATCCAATTGCTGATATCCTTTTCTTTGAATATTTAGTGGGGTCCCACAGCTCACAAACCCTCCAAATTTATTTTCTGGATAATCTTTATGAAGTATCAGATTATTTAAAAGCTAATTCCACCACAAAACTCCCCTTTATCAGTCTAATAAACCTTTCCTTCTATGGAGGAGATTATCACCTTTTTTCCAATTTTGTCCCACAGAATACTGTTATTCAAGCACACAGTATTCTAATGTGGCCAAGGACTGGGAGAATCATACATTCTGGGTTCATGAATGGGGCCTCTCTGCTCCATTCTCTCCCAGGCTCATGTTTAAACTATTGTCGAGGATGACTGCAGATCCTCCAGTTTCTACCATTAATGGGCTCCTTGGATTATGTACCGCTCCTCCTCTAGTTTGCAAACTTGGTTACTTATATCCATGTCATTACTCATGATACTAAGCAATACCTCTTCGGGCTTTCCCGATCCCACACTCCCCAGATTTCCAATTCTGACTCTTTGTCTATTTCTACCTCGATTCCATCTAATCCTTTTAGTACTCTCTTCTTAACTTTCCCTTTTTTCACTTCTGTAATTTGTTTTTATTGAGTTCACCATCCCAGATCACAAAGTTCATGACAGGGACTTGGAGTTTAATACTTAGAAGATTTGAAAAACAGAAGCTACCGACCCTCGGGTCATGTGAATGTAAGATTGTTGAGGACTAACACTGTTTGACGTGTTAACTGATTAAAATTCATGTCCTTTTCTTTACTTGTAAATATAGCTGTTCAATAAAAATATTTTGAACCATAAATTATCGTCTAGGTCTCTTACGAGAGGAAAATCTGTGGAGGCTGAAAGTGATGTTACTTGATTGATGCACTTGATTACAATTACAATCATGTTACATGGCATGTAGTATCTGGCAAATATATAACATGTTGACTTATCACTGAAATGAAATATAGCAGTAAAAGATAGGGAAAGAAACACTACTTACATACTGTCACGTCTCCTTACCCCTTCTCTACTCTCAATTCATTGGGCAATTTGTCTTGTGCTATAGATAGTTGTATAAACACCATGTGATTGTCTATTGTTGGCGGCAGAGCAACCAGCAACACTTCCACTGATAGGCCATCTGTGGAATGTATATACAGAAAAGATCCTCCAGGGGAAGAGCCACGTTTTGCTAGTCCTAAGGGGTGACTCCTCTTTACTACATCATAGTTATGTCGTTAGTACAAATAAAAAAGTCACATGTCAATCAAGTTCAACTAGGGAAAGGCAGAGGAAGTGGATGTAGGGAAGGACGTTGTTTACCCCAATTAATCCAGAGGAAGCCCAAAATTAAATGCATATGCATGAGCCAAACTGGCATAAGCCGTGATACTAAATGGAGATCACACTGGATCAACATTCAAAGAAGATTTTTTACATTTACATATGCCTTGATGTAAATGCCCATTTACATGCCAAGACAATCTTTCAAATGAAAGAAAGATTGACAGTTTAAGTGATCATTTTACTTAAGGTGTTAATGGACACTAATGTCCATTAACACTTTATCACATTAATTTGCATGTAAAAGGGTCTCCAGGAGCTGTTTGCAGAGCACAGCATGTGGTCTGAGCTCTGCACACAGCTGCATTGTTCTTGCCTGGTCTGTCAGCTGAATAAAATGTAATCTCCGACTCCCTTGCAGAACACAGCGTGCAGTCCCTGTTATCTCTCCTACGGCTGATAGATTTTAAGCTCACCTTAAAATCATCCTTCAGCTGAAGAGTGAATGATGGCAGCATTTACATGCGTGTGACCATTAGCAAAATGCGTGTGACCATGGCTTCGTGCCTATTGCTTTCAATGGGGCCGGCACTACAGCCGCCAGCCCCATTAAAAGAAATGGGATGCAGGCAACCCCGCAGTAATTTTCGGAGAAGGGCTTGGACTATAAGCCCTTCTCTGAAAATCATCCCTAGCTGGTGTAAAAAATAAAAAAAATATATGCATCACCTGTCCGCCGCTGTCGAGGCTTCGGCATGACTTGTCTCTGCAGTCCCGACACTGTTCTGAAGTTCTTTCAGCAGGAGGCGCTGCCTCTGATTGGCTGAGCGCTGTGACCAATCACAGGTAGCTCTCATTCAATGAATGTCTGAGTGCTGCCTGTGATTGGATGAGTGCTCAGCCAATTAGACCAGCAGTTTCTGGAGTTGGGGATTTTTAAATCCCTGGACATCATAAAGTGCTTTAGAGCAGTTTTGGCATGGAAGAGAGAAAACACGCCAGAACCCGAGTGGCAGAAGGTGATGTATGTATATATTTTTTTATTTTTTACACCAGCTAGGGATAATTTTATGGGAAGGCAGTAGGACCGGTCCCATTAAAAGCAATGAATCGCTGAGTGCTGCCTGTGATTGGCTGAGCGCTCAGCCAATCAAACATAGCCTTTTCAGGAGGCAGGGATTAATAAATCCCTGCCTGCTGAAAGAGCTTCAGAACAGTGCTGGGGAGCCAAGCGACAAGATGCGCTGAAGCCCCGACAGCAACGGAGAGATGAGTATATATTTTTTTATTTTTTACACCAGCTAGGGATGATTTTCAGGGAAGGGCTTATATTTCAAGCCCTTCCCTGAAAATCACTGCAGGGGTTGCCTGCAGCCAATTGCTTTCAATGGGGCCGGCCATATTGAAAGCAATGGGAGAAGATCACAATCCTCTGCCACAGCTGTGACAGCTGTGGCAGAGGATTCTTTCATCTCCGCAAGGAGTCCCCTCGTCACTGAACACTGTGACAGTGCTGTCACGGTGTTCAGTGATGAGGGGACTCTCCGCCAGGATTCCTTATCTGCAGCACGGACCTTGCCGCTGCACGCATGTCCTACTTTTGCAGGTGCAAAGATTTTGTGCCTGTAAAAGACGGACATGTGAACACTGTATAGGGAACCAATGGTTCTATTAGATGCGCGTTTTCTTTTTGCGCACATGGCTGCGCGCAAAAAAAACGCTTGTCTGACTTGGCCCTTAAGAAGCAATGTATGTTGTAATCAGTTTCAAGTTACAATGTCCATGGGAAAGACCATTGTATGTTGAAAATATTGAATCCTTAGGCCATTGTAACTTGAAGGATCACTGTAGATAGCTAAGAACTCTTGTTCTGTCTTCTCTAGATCGCTAGTGACCAACTCCATATTACTATTATTTAGGGCCCTTGCGTATTATCTTTTGAGATTCATATTTCTAATGCCAAAAATGTACTTTAAGCATACTTCCAAGTGCATGCCGTAGAAATATTGTAGATGCAGTGTAGTATACAAATTGGGGTCAGAAACGCTCTTTTCTCCTTAGGGAGAGCAACTATATACTATAAACTAAGTGAGGAGACTCAAATGGCCACGCACCCTCCTCTGGGTAATATGCAAATAAGGGAGATGGAATAAATCCTCCACAGTGCCACCTATTGAAAGGCAGCATTCCTTCGAGTCAAAGTGGGACTTTTTATACAAGTCTTCTTACAATGACTGGGAATCAAAAGCAAAGCCAGACTCCATGTACATACAGCTGTTTCCGGGTTATTGCCCATCATCAGTGTACAGTAGGAGTCTGGCTTTTGCTAGTGAGAGGCCTGGGACAGGGGTCAGAAACGCTCTTTTCTCCTTAGGGAGAGCAACTATATACTATAAACTAAGTGAGGAGACTCAAATGGCCACGCACGCTCCTCTGGGTAATATGCAAATAAGGGAGATGGAATAAATCCTCCACAGTGCCACCTATTGAAAGGCAGCATTCCTTCGAGTCAAAGTGGGACTTTTTATACAAGTCTTCTTACAATGACTGGGAATCAAAAGCAAAGCCAGACTCCATGTACATACAGCTGTTTCCGGGTTATTGCCCATCATCAGTGTACAGTAGGAGTCTGGCTTTTGCTAGTGAGAGGCCTGGGACAGGGGTCAGAAACGCTCTTTTCTCCTTAGGGAGAGCAACTATATACTATAAACTAAGTGAGGAGACTCAAATGGCCACGCACGCTCCTCTGGGTAATATGCAAATAAGGGAGATGGAATAAATCCTCCACAGTGCCACCTATTGAAAGGCAGCATTCCTTCGAGTCAAAGTGGGACTTTTTATACAAGTCTTCTTACAATGACTGGGAATCAAAAGCAAAGCCAGACTCCATGTACATACAGCTGTTTCCGGGTTATTGCCCATTATCAGTGTACAGTAGGAGTCTGGCTTTTGCTAGTGAGAGGCCTGGGACAGGGGTCAGAAACGCTCTTTTCTCCTTAGGGAGAGCAACTATATCCTATAAACTAAGTCAGGACACTCAAATGGCCACGCACGCTCCTCTGGGTAATATGCAAATAAGGGAGATGGAATAAATCCTCCACAGTGCCACCTATTGAAAGTATAGTTGCTCTCCCTAAGGAGAAAAGAGCGTTTCTGACCCCTGTCCCAGGCCTCTCACTAGCAAAAGCCAGACTCCTACTGTACACTGATGATGGGCAATAACCCGGAAACAGTTGTATGTACATGGAGTCTGGCTTTGCTTTTGATTCCCAGTCATTGTAAGAAGACTTGTATAAAAAGTCCCACTTTGACTCAAAGGAATGCTGCCTTTCAATAGGTGGCACTGTGGAGGATTTATTCCATCTCCCTTATTTGTATACAAATTGTATATGGTGCAACTGTCAACTCAACTTTTTGACCTCGGAAAACAGTCATCAGTGTTTCCTTTGTACTTCATTGCTCTAAATAAAAACCTAGTTTACAAGGAACTGTAATCAGCTTCATAAATGCATTTATTAATCCTTGTAAAGCCTCAATTAAACTTGGATTTCAGGTTGGACAATAGAACATCTTATTCTAATGAACTATAGGTTAAGAAACATCTAAAACACAGGATTCTGCAATTCTCTTTGCCGTGATTAAAATAGTTTGCCTTCTACTCTATTGTTAAATGGAAAAACAAGGAAACTCTATTGTTTTGCAAATTAATTACAAACAGCAATTATCTGTAAAAGTGTCAGTCACTTATTGTCTTTGCCCTTGGCTTTTTTTATCTTTGGCTGTGAATTAAAGCAGGTACGAAGGATGACGGATAATCACTGTGAACATAAAATCCACTGAATGCACATGCTGCCCGGAGGACACATTTTTATGCTAAGATTCACGATAATGTAATATTTAATTGAGGTAATTAAAAACAGTGACAATGTAGTCTTGCGCATTTTTTGCTATAAATATTACAAAAAGCTGGATTTTATTTTGTTTTGGATCATGTTGCACACTATTAAATGTTTTGGCATTGAGATGTCATTCTGCCTGCTCCTGCAGTGTCACATCTAGTCCTCATCATTAGTCAAAATGAAGCATTATTTTGTATAGAAAGGCTGATTGGGTTACACTAATAGCCCTTCATATTACTATATAACAGCCTATTCTGTGGATTCAGTTAGGGGTGTTAAGGATAACAGGAATAGTTACAGCTCTCACCTCTTCATTAGCTTGATCACTTTATCCCTGACCAGTCCAAGGAACAAAGAAATAACTAAGTTGCACCCAGCTCACAATCGGAGGGTGTAACAAATTGTGGTAGAGTGCACATCGGAAGGGCTAGGGTCAGAACAGCTAGAGACTACCACACGTGCTTGCTTGCACTGGATACAGATATAAAAAAACATATAAATATATATTTATATATATTACATATTTATGTTGTAGTACAGAAGCCACTGGGAGGCCAGATTTCAGAAAAGTGGTCGGTAGAGGAGTTTTCTCTGCTTTGGGGCTGAATGATTGTGCTTCACCTGAGAAGGACCTGAGAAGGACCTGAGAAGTGGTGGTGAACAGGGAGAGAAACTAGTTGTACAAAAAGGCCTGTGGGAACTGTATGGCAGTGGCTGTGGTGCATGAGAGGAGGGTAAGAAATGCACCCTATGTTGTTCTATGGTTTTGAAATGTTGGCTTAGTTAGATTCCAGGTGGCCAGATGTTAATTCAACATTTTTGACACTGTGATTGTGTGAAATCTTTTCTGTGAAGAAGTGATAAAGTTGGCTGGAGCCAGATTGAAAAGAATCCCTAGTGCTGCTCTGCCGAAGAGATGGCTATCCCAGTGAGTGACTGATCACTTTTAGAGATGAGTAAGCACGCTCATTTAAGGCTGATACTCGAGTCTTTGCGAGTAACTGATTACTCATCCGAGCACCATGAGAACTCTCTCACTCTCCCCCCCACTGCCTCCCCCCCCCCCCCCCCGCCCCCCGCATGGTGCTCGGACGAGTAATCAGTTACTCGAAAAGACCGATGCTCGCTTGAACATCAGCCTTAAACGAGCGTGCTCGCTCATCTCTAATCACTTCCTGACAGGTTTTACCTTAAAATCTGTTATTATCCAATCAGCTCTCCTCACAGGACTTCTGTCTTTTTTTGTCTCAGGTTTTCTCACACCTTCAGCTCTTTCCACTTCCTGTCTCACTCCCAGAGGTTGACGGAACACATAGTTTTGTCCTCCTTTATTTAAAGTAGAAAGATAGAAAATAAAGGTTTTTTTTTTTACATACAGTTTTTGGTAGGATTCCATTCACATATGTTCTGCTGCTATAGCAGTCTCTTCATACCTTTCAACTTTTTGATCGGTCACTTAGTTTTATTGTCTCCACTTTTCCATAAGACATACATATTTTGCATACATATCTATAAGCTGAGCTAATTTTAAACATTATCCCAAAAATCACTGAAATATAGAAATCTTTAAGATCCAAGTTGGACCATATAATGGAATAATATGCAAGTTTGGGTTTATATATAAATAGGAACTATACAGATAGTTTATAGAGCAATATGGTCAATTTATTAATGCAAATCTATTTTCTAGGTCATAAAGACTGACATTTAAAGTGCAAAAAGGGACAGAGAGGGTCAAAAGTAGGGACTGTCCCTCCAAAAGAGGTGCACTTGGGAGGTATGCTCTCTGTACTGAAAACATAGGGGGAAATTAAGATCGGCATATCAAATGCCGATCTAATATTGATCTCCATTGCCACAGAATGTACCTATTGTATAAAGAAGCTCACGCCTCTTGAGCCATTCTTGCGGTTACATAAAAATCTACATTGAAGAGCTGGACTACATTTCTTGTATAATTTACACCATTTGGTGGTGTAAATTAAACTGGGGCCGCCAACCTCCCTCCCAACAAGCCACACCCTTTATCGTTAAAAGTGGCACCAAAATGTGTGGCTTTTATATATCTTTTTACCTTGATAATTCTCTCCTTAGTCTTTACTCCCATTGTTCATTCTGCTGTAGTCTACCTACAATTATGCAAGGCTACTATAAAAGAAATAGACATTTTTAGTTTTATATATAATGCATAAAGGTATCAAGAAAGAGGGCCTTTCAGAATCACTGAGGCACAGACCTATTAAACCTTATGCAAAATGATGGGCAAAGCCTAAAGATATTGAAACGAAATGTACAGCAAATCCTAATAAACAATGCACCTCTAAATGTATATCACTAAAAAAGTCCTTATAGCTATAAAACACATGGGGACACAATACGCTTTGTCCCGCCGAAGTGGTGGGAAACCGCTAGTGAACATCCCACTGTAATTTAAGTCTCTCTGGTCTTCGTAATGAAAGGCGGCTTGTGTGTGGGACTGGTTTAACAGGTTTACAAGCCTGAAATTAGATCCCACTGGATTCGAAGTCTCAATATTTTTGAATACTGAGTAAGTAGTATATTGTGCATAGAACCAATGTTCCCCGGGAATACTGAAGTGCTGAGGCTGGATGTGCTCTCGGAATCTGAACAGAAGAAAGCCATCGGGTGCTGATTAGGATGAGCGGACTGTGCTGAACAACCCATCATGAGTAAGGTTAGTATATGTCTAGTTATGTAAAGCCCTGACAGTGTATAGGAAGCAGCAATACTTAATGAACCTGTAATTATTCTATAAATTACAACCCTATTAACAGGACATTATTAATAATTAGGTTTATCTAGAAAAGCTCCTAATCTTGTGTCTACCATGCCTGGTTTCTTTATGTCGTATGGTATTTCTTGATATGGACACTTGTGCTCCGTGTATGTGCATTCAGTGTTATATCCTATATTATGGTATGAATGGATATGTTTTATATCAATCTGTATTATAAAAGCTAAGCATATACCAGGTAATTCTGACTGTGCAGGGGAAAGACATGAAGCCCTTCCAATGACTGGAAATGCTCAGCATCGGACATCAGACTTTTCATTGAAAATCTCTAGTTACTAACAAAATCTTTCCTTAACTCATATAATTGATTAGATTAAATCCACTAACACATGATGTAAGTGCAGAATAGACAGTGTGCAATGGTTTATATAGGCATGTACTATACAGTTTATCCCGAAATCTCATCCAGAGAGTACACACCATGTTTCTAGGTGTTTCACAGGACTAGAGCTACATTGTCTTGCAATGGTTGCTGTAAAATCATGAATCTATCACATCAAGTTTTATAAAGAGTCCTACCCTAAGAACAGTTTAAAACCATAGTCTTAGGGGTACAATGACATAATTTACCTTAGTAGAGGGTACCTGAACAAGAACGCTGAGAAACACTGCAGCCTGTCATACAACAGAGCACTAAAGTAATGGCATGGTTGAAAAATAACAAAATGATATACAAGCAAGGTAGGAAACCACTTGGATGTAATTGCAGTGTAGCATAATGCCTAAGGCCTCGGTCAGGCGAGCGTTTTTTTTGCGCACAAAAAGATTGCGACTATTAGAATGGTTTCCTATTGAAGCGTTCATGTGAACAATTTTTAGATGCACAAAACACTCGTACCTGCAAAAGATAGGACATGCATGGCTACAATGCACGCATCTAAGGTGCATGTTGCAAGAAAAGACAGGACTTGTGTTTTGCGCAGAAGTTCCCATTGACTCCTATGGGAGCTGGATTAACACGTAGCATGCACCACGGATCGTGTGAACTAGCAAATTATGCGTATATGTAAATCGCGCCTTTAGCTTTGTTCACACGATTTTTCCAAATGTGAGCCGCGATCTTTTTGCATGGGTATTTGTGCGCAAAAAAATGCTTCTCTGACCCAAGCCTAAGAAAGTGTTGACATCCCAACTTTGATATAACTTATACCCAAATTTCTGCATTGAAAAGTGTCTGATCATTTTTGCAAATAAATTGCAAAGTGAGCAACTTGAAAACCAGCCCCCCTTATCCAAGTCTAGTGGCTTGATAAATATCGTGGTCAACCTAAAATCAGTTCTTTTTATTTTTCTCAAACAATTGCTTAGATAAATAACAATGTGCTGAGACGTAAGTTACCATCTATTAATTCATATAACCACTGTGCAATACTTCAGCAAGAAGAATAGACATAGAAACATAGTATGTTAGGCTGAAAGAAGACAATGTCCATCTAGTTCAGCCTGTTTCCACCCCCCACCCCCCCCCCCTTGTTGATCCAGAGGAAGGAAAAAAAAACCCAATGAGGCAGAAGCCAATTTAGCCCATTTGGGGAAAAAAATTCCTTCCCGACTCCGTAATGGTAGTCAGAATAATCCATGGATCAACATTTGAAAGTTCCCACCTGACTTCAAGACCCAGATCAACAACCCCGCTGGTTATTCAATGTCGACATTAATTAATGTCTGACAATTGCCTGAACATAAACTTTAATAACCATAAAGTCAAGTCATGTGTACTGTGCAAGCAAGCTAAACTGGTTTCCAGTGGGAATCTGTAAAATGTATCAATCAGAATAGTCTTACCTTCCCTATGATTAGGAGTATCAGCCCATGATTAGCTTGTCTCAGGGGACCAAAGGTGAGCGATAGCTTTCAAACCAAGCAGTGAACTCCATCTGCCAGATGTTGTCCACCAATCAGAGTTGCCATAAGTGGAACGCAGGAGCAATGATTGCAGAAGACCTGTCAACAGATGTTTTCGAACAGCAGAGGTGTTGTTCTCACTGACTCCATTACAACAATCAGCTTTGATTTGTAAGTGAGTCTGGCAACAATAATCAGCACCCTGAAGCACCACCACAGGGAAATCACAATATTATCTGTTGAAATCAATGCATTTTCCAAGTCATGTAAGGATGCAAGGTGATTTGGCAGGGGTAAACCAGGCATTTCTCCTGCAGCTCTCGAACGCTAGTATTAAATAGTGGCCATTCAGATGAGTAGCCATTCATGTAGTACAAGGACGGCTCTAGAAAGGGAGAAGCTCAAACACAGTGGCTTACCATTCTGGCTCCTTAGAAAAGGGTCTTCAACGAGGGACATTCATTTATGACGTCTATATGCCCTGATAGGTCACATGGACAGGTTGTTTTCCATCAGACATCCCCTTTAAGTTCTTTTACAATAATCTACTAGCTTATTCATACATGAACCAGATGACAACCTCTTTTAGTATATTTGTTATTAGTCTAGAACAGAATGCTAAACTAACAACTTTGGCCTTGTTATAGTGACTCTACGGCTGCAGAAAATGACATTCATGGGATTACAACTTTGGGTCATTCATGCAACTCCTTAGGGCAACAAGTCATAACAATCATTCTCCTCCCATTCAGTATTTTGATTGCAGTTAAATTAAATGTTTCAACATACAAATAAATCTAAGATGAAATTATCTTGACTTATGTTTACTTTATTCTGGCTAGCAAATGCTGCCGCTAATTGTTATGACTGTTCTCATTTTCAAAGGAGCATCTCAGGACAATCATAAATATGTTATACAGATGAAATCTATGTCTCTTGATGTTATGACCAGGGTCGGCCTTAGGGTGTGCAACCCGTGCAACTGCACCCTTCTGGAGTTGAGAGGGCACCATAACAGCCCCCTCTCTCCCTCGATCGGCTGTGTGTAGCGAGATATGCATACTGTGGAGAGAATATTTTGTGTCCATTATCTCCAAGTCTGTTAGTGAGCAAACTCAGACAGAACTCGCACCCTTTTAAAACAATGGCGCAATGCACACAAGCAATTTTTTTTTCACAGACTGATAGGCCGTATGAAAAATTTGCAGCATGTCCTATTCTGGTCCGATTCACAGATGAGCGTAGGACATGCATTGTCTACCACTCCTGTCATTCAGACATGAACGTGTGTCCATATGCTTTACGATGCGAGTTGTACCCAAGAATCTTGGGGGCAACTCAGGCTCTGTCATCTGAATACGACCTTACTGTGGAAGTGGAAGAGAAACAACACTATGAAGGAGATTAGATAGGCACGGGTTATATTGTGGCAGGAGAGATATATTAGGGAAAATACATAATGGGGGAGCGATATATAATCTGGAGGTATACTTACTGTGGGGAGAGTTATGCTCATGGGAGCAATTATACTGGGGGAGATAATATTGGGGGGCGAATGATGATAGTACGGGTTTGAAATGTTACTGCGGGTTTTAGATACCTAGTAGAATTAATACTGGGTGGAGACATAATACTGGGAGAGTCAAAAGAAACTTGGTGGATGATACTGGCGGTAGGGGAAAGATAATAATGGGAATGGGAGAGACAGGGGACGGAACTGTTGATATTGGGAAGAGTGCTAATATTTGGGTTGAGATATATAGGTTTGTACAGGAGCAGTTTATAAAAAAAATTATAGAAAACAAGAAGACGATTTGTAAAGTTGCTTTATTTTTCACTCTTAATGCATTAAACCAATATAAAAAACATTGTTTGCATTGGTGACCTAGCCATTTGTTTTTTTTCCTTCTACACTGGTTGTTTCCGTGTGTGTTTGGTGGGGGAAACTAATTAATTTTTGCACAGGGTGCCACCTAACCAAAGTCCATCCCTGGTTACGACTTATATAGATGTTAAGCCACTCATGTTACTAGGATTCTTCCCATGAGGAGAATGCTTGTCTATATGCTCTATTACAACATACGGAAATCACAGAGAAGAATTTCCCTACTCAGGACCCCATCTACAAGTCTGAGCCTCTAAGAAGCAGCTGAATGGCTGCAGTCTGATAGTATCTGTCTGATCTCCGCAGACCCTGCACAATGCATGTCCCATTCCCATCCGGCAAAACAGACGAGAAAAGGACATGCAAATACTTTATTCACACACACATTGGTAGCATCGGCATACAGAGGAGAATCAGGGGCTTCATTCAAAATGTTACTATATGGCCCAGCCATTTCTAGTTACCCTCCTGGCTGTGAGGCAAATAATGGAGACCTGCTTGACACTTGTTGACATCACTGTCTATATAATGGCTTGTTGGAAGTAAAGACTTTTAGGGCATCCCATGTTTGACTGCTGGTGTGATGTCCTTGCTGCAAGTACATTTTTCTATTTTTGCCTTAATGTATTCGAGGGGCCATAACTTGTATTTATTTGCCAACATTGCTGTGTGAAGTCTTGTTTTTTTCTTTCAGAGTGTATTTTTTGTATAGTTTCTTGGTGCATAAATTTAACCCTGGCTATCAGCTATCTCTGTCTGCCCCATTGAAATGAATGGAGCCGCGGCCATGCATGTGCAACCAGAGGCCCATTCGCTTTCGCTGCTAAATTATGGGAAAAAATAGGAAGAAGGGATCCTGCATTGTGAAATATGGGAAACATGGGTCCCCGTTTTTGGGATTGGTGGGGGTCTCAGAGGTAAGACCCCCATCGATCCATCAGTTTTCACACATCCAGTGAAAACGTGCAAACTTGTAATTTTCTTCCCTAACCAGAATACCCCTTTGATACATTGGATGCTTCTTTGGGCCATATATGCATCCAAGTTTCTTGTGCAAATTATCTATATATATAAAATTGAATGTATGTCTGCGTGTCTGTCTGTCTGTTTGTCCTTTATGCGCTACTACACCATTCATCCGATCGCCATGAAACTTTGGGAAGTTGTTGAGTACACTCCTGGGAAGATTATAGGCATAGTACATTTATGCTACCATAAATGGCGCGCGTGCGTGCTTCGTCGACAGTTACGACCCCCCCCCCCCACGTAGATCGTTCGATTTCCATCATTGCCACTAATTCTCTCACTTCCCGATGTTGTAGAAACATGAAATTTGGCACAAGCATTGATTATGTCATAAATAGGAAAAGCTAATGGGTCTCAACTCGATTATTCAATTCTATGCGCCAAAGAATTAGCGTCCAAATTTTACGTACGGAATCTAATTTTCTCGCTTCCCAATGTCATAGAAACTTGAAATTTGGCACGGGCATTGATTATGTCATAAATAGGAAAAGCTAATGGGTCTCAACTCAATTATTCAATTCTAAGCGCCAAAGAATTAGCGTCCAAATTTTACGTACGAAATGTAATTTTCTCACATAGAAACTTGAAATTTGGCACGAGCATTGATTATGTCATAAATAGGAATAGTTAATGGGTCCCAACTCGATTATTCAATTCTATGCACCAAAGAATTAGCGTCCAAATTTTACGTACGGAATCTAATTCTCTCACTTCCTGATATATATAAATGAATGTATATCTGTCTGTCTGTCCTTTATGCATTACTACACCATTCATCCAATTGCCATGAGACTTTGGGAAGTTGTTGAGTACACTCCTGGGAAGATTACTGGCATAGTACAACTATCCTACGATAGGTGCCGCGCGTACGAGCGTCGTCAACAGTTATGCCCCCCAGACAAAGATCATTTGATTTCCATCTCAAGCACGAAAGCAAAAGGCATTACGAGCAACGGGATGAGTGTTCAACCAGAAAATGATGCATCCGCCGAACGTTTCGCAAGACAATTGCTGGATATTGAGAATGCTGAGGTAAAATGAAAGCTGTGCTGTGATTGGTTGCTATTTCTTATACTGCTGAGGTAAAATGAAAGCTGTGCTGTGATTGGTTGCTATTTCTTATACTGCTGAGGTAACATAAAAGCTGTGCTGTGATTGGTGGCTACTTCTTATACTACTGAGGTTGCATGAAAGCTGTGCTGCGATTCGTTGTTATATATTATACCACTGAGGTAACATGAAAGCTGCGCTGCGATTCGTTGTTATATATTATACCACTGAGGTAACATGAAAGCTGCGCTGTGATTGGTTGCTATATATAATACCGCAGAGGTAACATGAAAGCTGCGCTGTGATTGGTTGCTATTTTTTATATTGCTGAGGCAGAATAAAAGTTGCGCTGTGATTGGTTGTTATTTCTGTTACTGCTCAGGTAACATGAAAGCTGCTCTGTGATTGGTTGTTATATTTTATACTGCTAAGGTAACATGAAAGCTGCGCTGTGATTGGTTGTTATATCTTATACCACTGAGGTAACATGAAAGCTGCGCTGTGATTGGTTGTTATCTAGAAATATAAAAACGAATGAATGTATGTCTGTCTGTCTTCGCAGCAACGCGCGACGGGTAAGCTAGTAGTAAATATGACAGACCATGAGTGGTCGCAGCCCTGATGATAGAGTTTTTTGAAAAGTGATGGGGCTGGTATAAAATATTAAAAAAGCGTGCACATTTTGGTGCTAAACATACCATGTGCCAAAATGTGAGACCTCCATACGACAGAAAGCTGCCAGAAACAGTTCACTAATTCTGCCTCATAGAGTCACATGTTAAAATTCTGTCAAGAGTCACTACTAGAGGAAGCTTAGATGCCTATTGTTTATAATTTCAACTTAAAGGGATTGTCCAAGACATCGGGCATTTTTTCTATTGGTTAGGTATCCTCAGGATAGGCCATCAATAAATGATCGTCGGGTCTCTGCTGCTTGGAATCTCTGCCAATCAACTAATTTCTGTCACCATAGTCAATATATGTACAGTACAGGAAGCTGACATATTGCAGTTGTCCAGGTTGGTAGTTCAGGCGCAGCTACCACTGAATTCAATGTCAGCTGCAACTGCACTACCAAATCAGGCAGCTACAATATTGATGGCAGAATCTGCTTCCTGCGCTGTCCATACTGACAGTGGGGCCAGGAATCACCTGATTAGTGGGAATCCCAAGCAGTGGACCCCCGCCAATCACCTATTGATGGCCTATCCTGAGGACAAGTTAACAGTATATAAAATGCCAAAAGTCCTGGACAACCCTTTTAATAATTTAGCATGCAGTAAGGTTTTAAGCTCTCTACTGATGACTGCAGGCATATGGAAGGAATATAGAGCCTGTCTAAGAAAAAAAGTCTTGTATATATTTTAATAAATTGGGAAATTCCACATTTTAGCACTTAAATGTGCTAAAATGTGGAATTTAGAGGCACAATGGCTAAAAACAGCATCATGCAATGCAATAAAAATTTTAGAAAAACTATTACGTGGATACTGAGGGAACACATAGAAGCCAATGATGAACGGAATTAGCATAGGGAAAAATAAACTGTAGGAATATTCTTAGGAGCGGGGCAAACAATGTCTGGCCAGGAAGCAAGCACAAAACAAAGTAGCACATGCTGCTGACATTTAAATTGCTAGGGTATTATAAAGAGTCAGGCAGATGCATGTTATTACGGTTGTACAAATCTAATTCTGAATAATTATATATTGAGTTACTAATAAGGGTTGTAGAAGAGTCTATATATTATAATTCCACTAGATCCAGTAAACAGATGCACTGGTGCCTCATATAATAACTCACATAGAGCACCAGCCATTACTGCTCTCACTGCTCTCTACTCCTCTGCACATGTCATTACCTAACTGAATATATCCCGGATTGGAAGAAAACGATTTAGGCCTCATTCACACAAGCAGTTTTACGCTGTTATTTAGCCGTGTAAATACGTTGTCTGAAAATCACGACCATCTGAAGCATTGATCTCCAATGTATTCCTTCAGATGACCGATTTTTAGCAGCATAAAAACGTTGTACCGGAAAAAATAGGACATATGCCACCAAATTTATATGCTGCTGGAAAAGATAGGTCTTGCCCTATCTTTTGACTGGGACACGCCGGAAGCCTTCAGCTGCGTCTGATACTGGGAAAAGAAGACAGCTGGCTCTATTTAACTATTAGAAGTCATTCAGAGGCTTTCTGCCAACCAAGGGATTTCCAGGCAGCCGCATATTGTTTTGTCAGGACGCAGCAGTTGTGCATGTGAATAGACGAGAAAGTGCTAGTTAAGATCAGGTCTCGATTTACGTGATTTTATGACACTTGCAGATGACCATAAAAACGCGTAAGCTTATGTGAATGAGACCTTAGAGCCTAAAAAGACAAACATGTTTGCGCAGGATTTTGCACGCGTGAAACTTACGCCTGTATAATGTAACGAATCAAGGTATTGATTTCAATGAGTTTGTTCTCACAGGCATGTTTCTCGCTTGCATTTCCTGCATGATAGGACCTGTGCTATCATTCTGCATGTTATGCAGAAAGCTGCCATAGACTTCTATGGCAGGGTAAAAGAAGACAGCTGGCCCTTATTAGGCTACCTTCCCTACACGTAGTGAACACATGGTTCGGAGGAGAGCGGGCAGCCACTATCTTCTCGCCTCTTTTTTCAAAATCTTGCGTTATGGCGCAGAGTTTGAACTGCCAGCGAGGGAGAGAAAATGTTCCTCATTCAGGCGCCACCACCCTCAGTAATGACGAGCGTATTTGCGCATACTGCAAAGTATTTTCAGCCAAAGGTAAAGCATGTTCTATTTTTTTGCATGCACGAAATCTGGAAATAGCACAAATCCATTGACAGAAATGAGTGATATTCTCCACGTATTGCGCACATATATTTTGCACATGCAAAAGCGCGTGCAAATACATCGGTCTGAAGCCGCCCTTGAGTTAATTGGGTTCGTTGACGTGCGGATTTGGCGTGTGCAATTCAGTCACTCAAAAAAATATGCAGCATGCTCTATTTACCTGCGTAGTTCCGAACTCCTTAAACTATTTGGCCATTTCAATGGCTGAGAGCATTGGTGCAAAAAGTACAGTAAAAAACGCAGTTGAGCGCGCAAATATGCAAAATCCGGTGTACAAAAAAGCAACGCAAAGGCGCACAAAAAATATGTGAATCTGGCCTCAATGTATTGATCTGAAGAGTATAAATGTAGCCCCCTCGGCTGTAGCTCCCCACCTCGCTGCAGCTTGCAGCATCCTGATGTAAGTTCACTTTATGCAATTGCTATAAACAAACCCGAGACACGGCGCACACATAATTATCCTTCCAGTCTGTTTCACCTTGCAATTATAAGCGTGGCATCAACAAATCATTACTTGGAATATGTTACCTAGCAACTGGCATTTCATTGTTGGTCACTTTCTTTCTTCAGAAAGTTGGCGGCTTACACTTAAATTATTTTAACTGCACTTAAGGGTGCCTACCCACTACAGTTTTCTTTTACTGCGAAATTCGCAGCATTTTTTTCTGTAGGGGTCTATGGTGGTTGCTAATGTTAAAATCACGACGCGGCAAAATCACGATTTCACGGTAAATTGTGATTTTGCCGCATTGCGATTTTAACATTAACAAGCCCCATAAACACTTGGAGAAAAAAAACGCTGCGAATTTCGCAGTGAAAACGTAACGGTAGTGGGTAGGCACCCTGAGGGGGAACCTTACTCCCCGCCGGAGCTCTTTTATAACTATCAGTATAAATAGCAGAACATTCTGCAAACGCTGCACTTACATATTGAAACTAATCATTCACACTAATGTACAGGTACCATTACACGGGGCGATTATTGCCCGAATGATCGCTGGAAACAGGAATTTGGAGAATTCAGACGATAGTTGGCCTGTGTACAAGCGGCCGCTAACAGGACACAGGGCAAGAAGTCACTCATTTGTTGGAATCGCTTGTAGCTCACCTGATAACTAAGTGGCTGTTGGGCTGGGAAATTAGAAGTCGCACAATCTTTGAGCAACTGTCTGTTTACTGTGAATGGAGGCCGGTGTACCGGAACGGTCCCCGACCTCCATTCACAGAACCATTATCACACCTGAGTAAAAACAGGGAGGGCTGGCGGGAGCTTAAGCAACCAACAGTCGTCCCGTGTAAGGGGACCTCAGCATGGAAACCTGGATCACTGCCAATTACCTTTTCGGTTTTCCTTTTGCTCCACCATGACACCAAAAACATACATAACAACATTCAGCAGGAAGGAGTGAAAACAAGCAAAGAAACATTTTATGAGAATTGTCGGGCAAAAAACGTTAATTTTTTTCCTCCTAGGTATATGCTATACTAGTGTTTTTCAACTCCAGTCCTCAGGGACCACCAACAGGTCATGTTTTCAGGATATCCTATAGTAAGAACACCTGTGGCAATGTCTGAGGCACCGACAATAATTACATCACCTGTGCAATACTGAGGATATCCTGAAAACATGACCTGTTGGTGGTCCCTGAGGACTGGAGTTGGGGAACACTGCGCTATACCACCTGAATATTTTAACAATAACATCTAAATTTTAATTTAGGGGGTTAAAACATATTGTTTTCAAAAAGCTGAGGGAAACTTTAGAGTTAATGCAATACCAAATATTGCTGGTGTTATGAGACGGTGTGAAGCATAGTGTGGATTAGGCCAATCTCACATGGGTGTATTGTCATTGCGCATCGCATGTGCAATTTTCCCGCACACAACCGACGATGCCAATTGGCCATTGATTTGATTTGGATCACTCACACCTCTGTTTTTTTCTGCATGCGTATTAATTGCACACAAAAACAATCACAGCACATCCTATTACACGCACATACATGCCAAGATGCATGGCGATTGGCACGTGGCACGCCAGCACACACAGAGATTCATACATATTTATCTTGAATTGGTAAAGGAATTAGGCCTCATGTCCACGGGGAAACTCAGGTCCGCCACGGATTCTTCATGTAGAATCTGTAGCGGGTCCCTCCTGCCCCGCGGACATGAAGCCTAAAAATCAGAATAAACTCACCTGCTCCGGATGATGCGGATCTTCCTTCCTTCGCAGCCGGATCTTCTTTCTTCGGCCCGGCGAATGTGCTCGGCATGCGCCGGGCACATCCGCCGGGCCGAAGAAAGAAGATCCGGCCACGAAGAACTGCATCGTCCGGAGCAGGTGAGTTTAATTCTGGTATGGGTCCTCCCGTGGATCCAGACGGCTTCCATAGGCCTTAATAGAAGCCTGCGGGAGCTGTCCCAGCGGGAGACCAGCACAAAAATGACATCCGCAGGTATTTAACTACCTGCGGGTGTCCAATGCATCCCTATGGGGCGCGGATCCGCGTGCGGGAGAAACACTGCGGATTTTAAGCCTGTGGACATGAGGCCTTAAAGCCTCATGTCCACGGGGAAAATCAGATCCGCTGCAGATTCTCCATGTAGAATCTGCAGCGGGTCCCTCCTGCCCCGCGGACATGAGCGCTGAAAATGGGAATAAATGAGAATAAACTCACCTCCCATCCGCTCCGTTTCTTCTCTTCGCGGCGGCGTCATCTTCTCTCGTCGCGGCCGGATCTTCATTCTTCGGCTCGGCGGATGTGCATGATGACGTCGGTGACGTGCCTCGCGCATGCGCCGGGCCGAAGCAAACTGATCCGGCCGCGACTGAGAGAAGATGGCGCGGCGCCGAAGAGAAGAACCGGAGCGTGTGAGTAAAATATGATTTTTGTGTCCCGCGGATCCGGACGGCTTCCATAGGCTTCAATAGAAGCCCGCGGGAGCCGTCCCCGCGGGAGACCCGCATGAAAATGGAGCATGGTCCAGATTTTTTCATGCTCCATTTTTTTTAAAATCCCTTTTATTGACCATCCACGGGTATTTATCTACCCACGGGTGGTCAATGCATCCCTATGGGATGCGGATCCGCGCGCGGGAGAAGAGTTAAAATCCGCTGCGGATTTTAATTCTTATTTTCCCCGTGGACATGAGGCCTAAAGGTAATAACCCTGGTAGTCAAGGGTAGTGAAGGCATTAATGCCTGGTGGGCTAGCTTATTGTAGTGCTAACATCCTTGGTCGTCTGATGCATTGATGGAGTTAGGGTAGTAATGTCAGCATATCTGGTGGTTCGGGTAGTGAAAGAGGTAATACCAGCATTCAGTGTGAGCAGTAAAGGGGTTATTTGCAGAATGGTTCAGGGTCGAGTGTTAGGGCTTAAACAGATGGGCATCTTTTAGTCCCAGTATGCGGCTGTGATTAACAGGACAAAATGAAACCATTGATTTCATGAGAAAGATTTGAAAATTGATTTTCCGAGAAAGATAAGGCAGGAGCTATCTTCCTACTTTTGCATTTCAAACTTGTGCGCAATACCGCAACGCTTGAATAGTCAAAATAAAACAAAACCTGGTTCATGTGCTAATACGCTTCATAGAGGCAAGCATACTAGCACGTGTGTTTTTGCCCTTAAGTAGAATTAAAGCTATTTTAAGACAATAGGGAGTGTAGAAATTCAGAAGTGAACAACTAAAAAGTAAAGCAGTGTTACTATCCTGTTTTGGGTTCCACTTTTACGATATTCCAGAATGTATATGATAACATTAAAATTGATTTTCCGAGCTTTTATTAAAAGTAATAAAAAACTCAAAGGCCGTGCGTAATGTGACAAAGTGCTATTCCAGCACTGAAAGCACCAACAGCAGCCGGGGCACACGGTGTTTTCTTCTATTAGGATCTTATTGTTTCATTTCTAATAGTTTTCTATTATTTTGTTTACTATCGCTGCCAACAGATATAACAGCACATTTTATAATCATTTGTAACATATTTTATCACCCTGCTCTATTTATATCTGGCAATTAAAATGCATTTTTGAACATTTTTACTATCGGTACTTCATTATGTCATATGAACTTTGATATGTAGAAAGCAAAAACAAGTAACTTTGCTTGTAAGTGAGGAAGCAATATCTTAAAGGGGGTTTTCCAACCCAACCAAAAATGAAAGAAGACCTAGTATCACTTCATAGAATAAGTTATGGGGTATTGAATCAAATAGGTCAAGAAGGCTTCACCAGTTTCAACTAAAAATTACATTACCCATAATCCCTTATTGTCAATGCAATACAGTCTTCTCCTTTCTCCTATGCCCATTGTACTAGCAACTTCATCGCCTTTGATCAGGTGTAACACTGCTCTCCCCTTTTGTTCTCTTTATAACTCTTTCCCTGCTCTCAGCTGCAGCATCATGTAGACACTATAGCGTTAGCCCCATGGTAGATCATGATAAATACAACTAATAATAGCTTTTAATATTCATATGCTCCATTGTTTGCCCTATAGCCTATGTTCACACTGGACCCTCCGCACGGAAAATCTGCAGAATGTACGGTAGCAGCAAAGTGGATGAGATTTTCAAAATTTCAAATACATACCGTACTGTGAAAAAAATCTGCACAAGACCTGTGGGAAAATGGGCATGTGGTGCGGATTTTAAATCCGCAGTATGTCAATTATAGCATGGGATACGCTGCGTATTTCAACCTATAAACTTCAATGGAGAGTCCGATATCCACAGCAGAAAACATGATACCAGACCCTGCCAATCTGCTAATATATATATATATATATATATATATATATATATATATAATGTGTGTGTGCTATGACTGTTATTCTTTAAGCCTCACTTCTTCAGATAAGTACATTACAATTTAAGTAAATTATCCAAATAAAGAGACTCAACTAATATACATTAAGTTCTCATTTAAAAAAAAGTGTTTTTCTATAAACATAATAGTTCTTCCCCGCGCCGCCGTCCTCTAATAGCCACTAATTTGTAAGTTAATAATAAATGATATCTCTTAAAATTATCGTTCCCAAAGTGATGTGTACTGTACCATTCAAAGAAAACCAGGACTTTGATAAATAGCTTACCAATCTTTGAGGCAGTCACACACACTTTAATTAGCATACTTTTAATTACTTTATAATTAATTCATGATCAGCAATACATTACAATATATATAACATTTTCACATTTCAAGGTTATATTATATTACCTTGTAAAATAAATATTACTAATGCATAGCATGGGAATCGCATATATAGGGCCAGTTTTAGAGAAAAGCTGGCCCTGAGCAAAAAGCTAACAAGTTTTTGGTATTTCAGAAGATATATAGATATGACCCACCACCCTTCATGACCACCTGCAGCTCAACATATCCTGAGATAAGTGGTGCAAGGTGGCCAAATATTCTGTGATTCTTTGTTGGGCAATGTATATGTTCTCATGTGCCTACAGGTGGCTAGGATGGGACTTGAAACTAACGTTTTGCTAGCATGTTGCGCCAAGTAATATAATGTATTTCTTTCGTGAGAAATTGGAACTGTAAGGCTCCGTTCACACGTAGTTTGTGGATTTCAATGGTTTTTGCATCCTATTATGTTCAATGAGTTATATATGGAATGGAAATCTGCATTGTGGAAGAAAAAAGTGACATGTGAATTCTTGAGGCAGATTCTGCTTTGAGAACTACACACATTGATCTGCCCCACATATAAGGGTAATCCACATGTAGGGCAGTAGAATCTACAAATAGAAATCCACAGTAGGAAGGCTTAAACAGATGGACGTATGTGCTAATATGCTCACCGCTTCGGAGCGTATTACTGCATGAACCCAGGGCTTATTTTTCTTTTGACTATTTAAACTATGGCTATTGCGTGCGAATTTGAGCAAAAAAAGGGGAAAGATATGTCCTGTGAAAATGATACCATTGAAATCAATAGTTTAGTTTCGTCCCATTTGGTTAGCTGGTCAAGTACAGTGGGCAGTATAAAACAGAAGCATTTACATATACTGATATTGTCAACAATGGTGTTTACGTTTATCTACGGGCACAATTGATTTTGATCAATGATAGACAACAGTTTGATATTTCTGTGTATTTATATTGGGCAATTGCTACAATTGTTCAGCAACTAGCAAAAGGTAACATTTTATCCTATTGTAAATGGTCTTTTAGCAAATTATCATAAAAAGACTAAAGGTGGCCAGATCCATAGGAGCAAAGTTGACTAGAAGCCCATTTACACACAAAAACAATCTTTCAAAAGATTAAAAGATTGAAAGTTTTAGCAATTGTTTTGTATAAAGTGTTAATGAATGCTAATGTCCATTAACACTTTATCAGCTTCACTTGTGTGTAAAAGGGCCTCCAGGAGCTGTTTGCAGAGCACAGCATGTGATCTGAGCTCTGCACACAGCTCCATTGTTCCTGCATGGGTTGTTGGCAGAATACAATGTAATTTCTGAGTTCCTTGCAGAACACAGCATGCAATCCCTGTTATCTCTCTCCGGCTAAACAATGGATTTTAAGCTCACCTTAAAATCATCGTTTGGCCAAAGATTGAACGATGGCAGCGTTTACATGCAATGATTATCGCTCATATGTCATCGTTTGAATAAATTTTGAGCGATAATCATTGTGTGTAAATGCGCCTTAAATGCATTGATCTAGGCGAGCCAGATGACTATCTTAGTACACCCCATACTCCATGTGTCTGGGGAAAGAAAAATTGGGCATGTTGAAATCCCACATTACTTATGCTTCTCACAAGAGATAAGCCTCTGTCAGAAGTGTCTAACAGTAGATTACTCCCCCACTGAGAACACATGCACACTTAGCAGAACTGGTAAGGGGTAGCTGGGAAGAACGGCTGTTGCCTATTTAGGTATATGGCCAGCCTGGCCATGTCTTTATATAACAATGTTGTTGTTTACAATGAAATAGCATAATGTGTTTATTCTTTGTCTCCGTCACCTCCTGTGACATTTAGCTAACTAATCAATCTCTCCATCTGCTTAGAACCCATCAGCTCCTACTAGTATACATTCTCGACTTTCATCTTTTCCACACCTCCTCCTGTAATCATAGATGACATGGTGTCACTTAGCAATAAAAGAGCACCTCATTTAGCTCATGTATTATTCCTATTAATGCGGAATATTTAAGCCCATGGCATTAATTTAATGAGCAGAATGCAGGAGAACACTGTTGAGGCTCCATATCCAAATTAATTTATGGACTCTATGAGGATGTGTTAAATAACCATCAGTATTAATGAAAATTGGGTATTAATGAAGCAAGAAGAAAAAATGTCATGCACTATATAAATGCAGAGGTGAGAAGATGATATGAAAACACTGGGCACATATTCCTGCCGTGGTTTGGCCTAATTCTTATAATGAAGTTAACAGCAGGCAAAAACAGTTTTAATGGTTATTAAAGTGATCTTAGTGTGTGATGTGCACATCTCGCTGTCTTATTAAAGATAATTACGTGTTTTTCAGGAAACGATATCCAAACATAGAAAGGAAAGGACCAGCACTCTGACACATGTGTCAGCACACAATCATCAGAGTAATTATTGGGGACACTAGCAGACATTGCATCCTCATCGTGTCATTGAGATTGTTCTTCATTAGCCCACACTGTGTAATCATGTAATCCTTAAAAAACACAAGATGCATACTTTAAAGTATCAGCTATACTATGCAGGTCAAAAGTATGTAATACACACATATACATATGTAAGAAGTCCCTCAAACATTGCACAGCTGAGAGAAGTCCCAATGAGGAATAGAAACATTTTCCCAATTGATATCAAAGACTGGTAGACCATTATGAGAAATGCCTGCTCAGAGGTTTGTTTTTCACAAAGGAGGTAATACCAGGTATTTGTTCCCGCAGTAATGTTGGCAAAACTGACCCACATAACAGCAAGATTTATTTACGCTAAGAGAATTTTTCATCATGAAAAACACCCCTGGGCTATTGTGATGCATGGATAAGTGAAGAGGCACCAGTTATAAAGATGTCATTCTTATCTTTGAACTCACTTTTACACCCTTGCTGTCTACAAAACTGTGTTCTCCATGGTAAAGGCCCATTTATATGCAAAGAAAATATTTCAAACGATTGAAAGATTGACAGTTTTAACGATCGTTTTGCATAAAGTGCTAATTGACACTAATGTCCATTAGCACTTTGCAATCTTTATTTGCATGTAAATGAGCCTCCAGGAGCTGTTTGCAGAGCCCAGCTCTGCACACAGCTCCATTGTTCTGGCGCGGGCTGTTGGCAGAATACAATGTAATCTTTGACTCCCGTGGAGAACACAGCATGCGGTCACTGTTATCTCTCTCTGGCTGAATGATGGAGTTTAAGCTCACCTTAAAATCATTTTTCAGTCAAAAAGAAAATGATGGTGTTTACACACAATGATTATCGCTCATATGCCAAAGTTTGAACAAATTTTGAGTGATAATCATTGCATGTAAATGGGGCTTAATGCATCTTCCAGACTCTTAAGTTCAGAGAGATAGTATAGTGGACTCTCAGCTGCTTCATTAGCATATAGGGTATGGACAGTTTGTTGGCTTACGGCAGTGGAGAGAAAGGGAGCTTTGAGATAATAATTACCTAATTGGAATCTTTCTCTTCAGCTATACATACATTATAGTAGCTCATGGTTCTTTTTCATGATGTCAGATACCCTTTGATAACTTATTTCAAATGTATTAATTTGTTGCTCGATTGGATCACCTTTTAGATTGTTTGGATGAAGATCTTATATTGATATGCCCACATAAGTTAAAAAAATAAAATAAACTTTCCGGGGGCATTCTCACTTTTTCTCATTATTGTACAGACGAATGTAACCCTCTTGGCTGTAAAGGATAGAGAACTAACAGGATAATATAATTCAGTCAGATGTATGAGCTGCAATGAGTTCAGGACATCATAGATTGTTCTAATACCATTGTTAGACAACTCTACCAGTGAATGCTCTCTTAACCATTCCTTATACCTAACAGTGAGTGGTAACTAGTCAGTCCATAAATGTCCCCATACACTTAATGTCCCATTTAGATGAGATGAGATTCGTCCCATCTAAATGGGACATTGAAGCAAAATGTTGATGAAAATACTGCAATGTATCTGGAAAGGAACTATTGCATGGACTGTAAAGCTTGAAGCAACATAGTAAATGTTATGTCCACATATAAAGTGTGGAGGAGCTTTATGAGCACTGGATAGGGGTGGATTAAAGAGGTATTGCTTGTTTTTTTTATTTTAAACCATTTGTGTCCTATTAGTATTTTTAGTCCCAGAAAACTCCTTTAAGTGCTGCTTTGACACTCTAGTTTTATACTTTTTACATTAGTTTATACAATCATTTATAATTGTTACAAAATATTAAAGAGCACATGGATGTGTAAAATGCTGCACATAGAAATACAGATAGATATGGGATAGATAGATATGCGTTAGATAGATAGATAGATAGATAGATAGAGATAGATATGAGATAGATATATATGAGAGATAGATAGATAGATAGATATGAGATAGATAGATAGATAGATAGATAGATAGATAGATAGATAGATAGATAGATAGATAGATAATACAAGGCAGTATACTATAGCTGAGGCAGTAGCACCTTGGGTAGATGCTACAAGGCATATTTTTCCTATTACTAATACATGTACTCATTGTGCTGACATTTATAATGGCCATGTAACTATCTGGAGAAGTCAGTATATACATACTTGTAGTTCACCTCTCTTCCGTCCTAGGGCATTTGATGCCCACTGCAAATGATCTAATTTGTCTATTTTATGAAAAGTATCTGCATGAATATTATGAATAATATGCTGAAATTAGCCCTGGGTATCTCCCCAAGCTTATGCTCAGTGGACAGAAAAAAGAAAGATAAGCTGTATTCCCACTGCATGCTGCTAGGGGGCAGCTATGTTCAGCTGTTAGCTCTAGTTGTTAAGCAGAGCATCAGGAGGCAGACAAGGGTGGATGCTGCTTGTGTTTGCAAGCTGTTTGCTGGCATTCCTGGGTCAACATCACATTCCATCATCCCACATTCAGTTGGACTTCATCCAGAAAACTTCCCTGGGGAAGTAACTGATGGGTTCCTTAAACAGCGAAGACTAAAAAAGCCACAAAGCATTCAGCTGAAATGTGCAATAACACGATCCGTGTCACTGTTACAGACAGTTTAGCAAATGTTTTACAAAGTTTTTGAAAACCATATAAAAACGTAGTGATTTTTCTTTTACGTTTTATGGTCACTCTACCATAAAAGATGTCTGTCTGCAGGATTCCTATCACATGGATCCAACGTACAGCAGCGTCCTGAGGCTTGGCATCACATATAGCACTACTACATTCTGCCACAGTCACACTTGTATGGCAGGTACTGTACTATTGGAAAAAATGGGGAAAAACACAGACAGATGAAACCTGGTTTTGTTTAGGAACATGTGCCATGTTTTAGGATATGACACATGTGGCAATACTTTTCTAGGCTGGTACAACATTCTGATGGTACATCAGTCCTTGTAAATGTCCTCCAATATATTCTATCACTTACTGGAACTGGCAGTTTAATTTATCTGCATCAATCATAGACACTAGACTCACTTTGCATGAGAAACCAATTCATTTTTATGTTTTTGACTGTCAGAAGGAAAGAATGTGCCTAGAACTCAAAGACAGGAACTAGGGAAGGCAAAGACTAGGGATCAGCAGTAGCGTCCGGACAACACGTTTGTTTTAATAAATTGTCAACGCATTTATAATATTGTAGAATAGTGAATAGTTTGTGCTTCAGTTTACAGTGGTGGGTAATGTATATGACAACTCTAGTCTATATGTACCGCATGTGTTCGTCAAAAACCTGACAGACATGTATACAGTATACAAATACGTATACATGCATATATTATACTGTATAATGACCACATAGCCATGCTTCCTGTCTTAAAGTGTTCCCACATTTGTACGTACAGTTGCCCATTCAAATTATTATACAGTGGTTAAATGTCCGGATATATAGACATATACAAATATATTTATTATACAGGAGATTAAAAAAAATAAAACTAAAACAATTCCCTTATGTCTCATTTACGTGACGGACTTCCGCTGACAACTAGGGTGCAAATTTGCTATAAAATCTGCACTATTTTACCAATCGATTGCATGTTATGGAGATCTGCACGGTAGTTGATATGGTGGTCAATTTTTGGCATGGATTGCTACATTGACTGCGACTAAATCCACATATGAATCCGCAGCAGAACTCTGAGACTTAGGCCTCATGTCCACGGGGAAAATCAGGCCCGCTAAAGATTCTCCATGGAGAATCCGTAGCGGGTCCCTCCTGCCCCGCGGACATGAGCGCTGAAAATAAGAATTACTCACCTCTCCGCACGCTCCGGATCTTCCCGTCTTTGCGGCCTGATCTTCTCTCTGTCGCAGCCGGATCTTCTTTCTTCGGCCCGGCGGATGTGCTCGGCACGTCGGCTGCGTGCCGCACGCATGCGCCGGGCACATCCAACGGGCCGAAGAAAGAAGTTTCCGGCTGCGAAGGAAGGAAGACCTGCATCGCCCGCAGCAGGTGAGTTGAATTCAGGTGCGGGTCTCCTGCGGATCCGGACGGCTTCCATAGGTTCCAATAGAAGCCTGCGGGAGCCGTCCCCGCGGGAGCCCCGCACCTAAATGGAGCATGTCCAGATTTTTTCCTGCATGTGGGACCCGCGCCTGACGGGAAAAATGACATCTGCAGGTATTTAACTACCTGCGGGTGTCTAATGCATCCCTATGGGGCGCGGATCCGCGTGCAGGAAAAACGCTGCGGATTTAAATTGTTAATTTGCCCGTGGACATGAGGCCTTAGTCTCAGAGTTCTGCCAGAGATTAACGTGTTAGATGCATGTCAGAAAAATCTGATGTGGATGTGACATATTTATAGCAGTGTGAACATGCCGTTAGGGTGGTTTCATACACCGGTTTCTCTGACTGTTTTTGATGCAGTTTTTTGAGCCAAAGCAAAAGTGAATCCAGCAGGAAGGAAAGGTATAAGTCCTTTATACTTTCCTTGTCTTTTGAATCCACTTCAGGCTTTGGATTACAAGCATATATGAAAAACTGCACAAAATCTGTCTAAAAATAACTTTAGGCAAGAATCACACTTGCAGTTTTTAATGCAGGTTTTTGACACAAAGCCAAAAAAAGATACAACAAGAAAAGGAAATATAAAGAAGGAGTTCTACTTCTCCTTCCTGCTGGATCCACTTCTGGCTTTGGCTCAAAAACTGCATGTTCATTTCCAGCCTTGGGGCTTACACACGAGCGTGAATTTCTAGCCTTAGGGCACCCACCCACTGGCGATTTTTTTCCCTGCGAAATTCGCAGCATTTTTTTCTCTGCAGGGGTCTATGGGACTTGTAATGTTAAAATCGCGATCGCGCAAAGTCGCAATTTACCGCGAAATCGCGATTTTGCGCGATCGCGATTTTAACATTACAAGTCCCATAGACCCCTGCAGAGAAAAAAATGCTGCGAATTTCGCAGGGAAAAAAAATCGCCAGTGGGTGGGCGCCCTTATACAGCCATGATAATCACGGATGTATAATGGGACAAAACAAGACAACTGATCTCAAAAGGAGTTCAGTGGTTTTGTTTTCACTGCGGGGATTTCCTGGTCGTGATTTGTACGGCTGAGCAGCACCGATCCTCTGGAACTCTCTACCGCAAGGCATATGAACAATTCCTGATGCACAAAATTTCAGACACGCATTATAAACGCACCTCTTCAGGGAGGCATACCAAATCTCCTGACCTAGTCTCCCTATGGCTCCCCACACCATCCATCCTGCTTATCGCATACAACCTTTACCCCTGCACCTCCTTACTGCCCCCACCCTGTTTGCTTCCTAATAATTCATTTTCACATGTAACTCTCATGCTACCCCATGCCTTATCTCCCCCTTCTTTGTACCTTCTGTATCACCCCCACCTCATTGACTTCAAACTAATTGTATATCACATTATTGTTGTATTGTCTGTTCAACCATGCCTGAAATCACGGCAATCTGAACAATAATTGTTCAGTGTAAATGCCAGCAGCGACTGATTGACGAATAATAATTCTTTTGTCATTCAGTCTCTGCAGGCATAAAAATCGGCGATCGACCTGTGTATCCAAGCAGTTGTTCATCTATGAATGACCTATTTACTATGAATGAAGGTGGGTAGCCACAACAATCTCCATTTACTGAGCAATCATCATTCCTGCGTATACGTACAGCAGCAAAAACTGCTAAAACACCCGACAGTCACCCTGTATAAAAGGACCCTTAAAGAGATTTAAACAATGTTGCACAAAACATACGATACACTCTTATGTTGGATTCGCCTCTGCATACAGGTGATGAGATGCAGGCTTGCCGTACACCTGTCCCAATTCTGAACCATTCCATGTTACCATTGGAGGTCCTGATCGTAGCCTCTTGGTTCACATGTAACAACTGTATGAGTTGCCCCAGATGTCCCAGGACTCCCATTTGTCTTAGACTTGGTCCCACCTTGTTGTGTTCAATGCAGTCGAAGGCTTTCTTGTAATCGATAAAGCCTATGCACACCTTCTTCTGTTATTCCCTGGCCTTTTCAATGGTCCATCAGAAATTTGCATTTTGGTCTCTTGGTCTTCTTCTTTTGTGAAAACGGGCTTGTGCATCAGGGAGTTCTCAGTCTACTATCACCGTCAGATGTTTTTGTATAATCATCAGTAGCATGTGAAATTAGGCCTATCATGTTGTAGTTTAAGCATTCTCTCGGGTCACCTTTTTGGGAAGTGCCATGAAAACAGACCTTGCCCAATCTTTTGGCCACGATTTGGTTTCCAAAATCTTACAACACATTGCTGTTAGTGTCGGAACTGGCAGGGACTTGAGCAGCTTAGCAGGTATGCAATCAATTCCAGGGGTTGAAATACTCATAGTCTTCCTCATTACAATGAACAATGTTTTACTCTGAAATGCTGAGAGGTTTTAAAGAAAACAGTTTTTAAAAAAGCTGGGAACAAGGAGTACTGTCTGCTGGGTGGCAACCTTCTCGATTCTCCACAACCGGCTTACCTTGATTGACAGCTCTCTTCCTATTTGTGTATAGGGACTTGTCAATCAAATCAAGCCAGACAGAAAGAAGCTGGAGGTAAGACCAGCAGACACTCCCAACAGACCCTTTTAGTAGTCATACAAAAATAAATAACCAATCTTGCATCTGCATGAGTATAATAACGAATACAATAAATGTAAATAAGGGAGATGGAATAAAACCTCCACAGTGCCACCTATTGGAAGGCAGCATTCCTTCAAGTCAAAGTCAGACTTTTTATACAAGCCTTGTTACAATGACCAGGAATTAAAAGCAAAGCCAGACTCCGTGTACATACAGCTGTTGCACTGTGGAGATTTTATTTCATCTCCCTCATTTGCATATTACCCAGAGGAGCATGCATAGCCATTTGAGTCTCCTCACTCGCTGCCTAGGTGCTCTCCCTAAGGAGAAAAGATAGCGTTTCTGACCAATAAATGTAATACGTGGATTTGCTTTTTGTTCATGTGTTATTTACATAATATAAATTCATATATATTAAATACTAACTTACAAGTAACCCATTATAGAATTTTTTGTAAATTAGCGTATCCCTCAAAACAGCAAGGCCCCATATAGCTACTTCAATTAAGAAAAGCTAATACTGCCAGAGTTCTAGTCCATAAGGCCAAAACTTGCTGCCCCCTTTTGAACTCCTTTTGGGTTTACACGGTTACCTTTTGTTAGAAACAAATAAACCAAATTTTACAACTTTTCCAGTTGCTTCTGGCACAAAATCTTGTATGTAACTTTACAAATAGTCTTCATAAGTGCCATTCAAATGATATTTCAAATCAGTGACTGGCATCCATTGTCTTAGGGTCAAGTCAAGAAAAACTGTAGATGGATCAGGCATAGATTTAATGAAATGTTCCTGCATTGAGGATATGTGCAGCTTTGATTATTTTGTGTCTGTTCTGTAGAAAATTAATTTTAGATAAGAGGCCTCAGACTAAGAGATGAATCTGAAAGGTTGTCAAAAGAGTCAAAACCGGTCTTTTGCAATCTGTGGCCCCCATGTTTTCCATTCACAATAAATCACTTACTGCAGATGATTGACAGATGTTCTGTTAAAATGTGCAATTACACCTTGTTTGACTGTGTAGATCAATCTAAGCAATTTAAAGCAATACATACACCCAAATATAAAAAAATATAATTCTACTATTTTTGCTTTATGAAACATTTAGGGAATAGTTGAGCCATGATTAGTGGATTGTTAGCTCTACATACCACACAGTGCTATTGTGGATTTAATTCTATGCATGCACAGCATCAGTGACATATTGCAGACGCTCTGGTGTAAGCTGTGTGCCGTTGTCTTGTTACACGCCTGATGACTTAACCAGATTGTTCATCTCTCTCACCACTAGAGCACTCTATCTGAATGATGTGTCTCTGCTGTTTATCTCTAGTATATCTCATGCTGTTTATGATGATGCATTCCCAGCAAAGCTAACATTACAGCTGACTGCTATTCTGCCCCATGCTGCTACGCTGCGCCACTCTGGACCTGTACAACTATTATCGTGCTCATCAACTAGTAATGAATGAAAATGAAACTAAGATTTGAAGCTATATTCCATAATCTCATTTTAATAAAGAACTGCTTGGTGATAACTGTTAGGACTGCGCTGTTACACTGCTAGAAATGTAACAACTGTTTGGTTTAAAGGTTTGCTGAAAAAAGCTTTCTCCCATTATATAACCATAATATATTTATATAATGTCTTCTATATTTACTGCTGCTACAAACTAGATAGATAAAAGATCGATAGATGTGATAGATATAAATATATATGAGATAGATATGAAATAGATAGGTATGAGATAGATAGATAGATATGAAATAGATATATATGAAATAGATAGATAGATAGATAGATAGATAGATAGATATGAGATAGATAGATATGAGATAGATAGATAGATAGATATGAGATAGATAGATAGATATGAGACAGATAGATAAATAGATTGATATGAAATAGATAGATAAATAGATATGAGATAGATAGATATGAAATAGATAGATAGATAGATAGATATGAAATAGATAGATAGATATGAGATAGATAGATATGAGATAGATAGATATGAGATAGATAGATAGATATGAAATAGATAGATAGATATGAAATAGATAGATAGATAGATATGAGATAGATAGATATGAAATAGATAGATATGAGATAGATAGATAGATAGATAGATAGATAGATATGAAATAGATAGATAGATAGATATAGATATGAAATAGGTAGATAGATAGATATGAGATAGATAGATAGATAGATATGAGATAGATAGATATGAGATAGATAGATATGAGATAGATAGATAGATAGATATGAAATAGATAGATAGATAGATAGATAGATAGATATGAGATAGATAGATATGAAATAGATAGATAGATAGATATGAAATAGATAGATAGGAGATAGATAGATATGAGATAGATAGATAGATAGATAGATATGAAATAGATAGATAGATAGATATGAGATAGATAGATATGAGATAGATAGATATGAAATAGATAGATAGATAGATAGATATGAGATAGATAGATATGAGATAGATAGATAGATATAAAATAGATAGATAGATATGAGATAGATAGATAGATAGATATGAAATAGATAGATATGAAATAAATAGATATGAGATAGATAGATAGATAGACATGAGATAGATATGAGACAGATAGATAAATAGATTGATATGAAATAGATAGATAAATAGATATGAGATAGATAGATATGAAATAGATAGATAGATATGAGATAGATAGATAGATAGATATGAAATAGATAGATAGATATAAGAGATAGATAGATAGATATGAGATAGATAGATAGATATGAGATAGATAGATATGAAATAGATAGATATGAGATAGATAGATAGATATGAGATAGATAGATATGAAATAGATAGATATGAGATAGATAGATATGAAATAGATAGATATGAAATAGATAGATAGGAGATAGATAGATATGAGATAGATAGGTATGAGATAGATAGATATGAAATAGATAGATAGATATGAGATAGATAGATAGATATGAGATAGATAGATAGATATGAAATAGATAGATATGAAATAGATAGATAGATATGAAATAGATAGATATGAGATAGATAGATAGATAGATATGAAATAGATAGATAGATAGATAGATAGATAGGAGATAGATAGATATGAGATAGATAGATAGATATGAAATAGATAGATAGATATGAGATAGATATGAGATAGATAGATATGAAATAGATAGATATGAGATAGATAGATAGATAGATAGATAGATAGATAGATAGATAGATATGAGATAGATAGTTATGAGATAGATTGTAGATAGATAGATATGAGATAAATATGAAATAGATAGATATGAGATAGATAGATAGATATGAGATAGATATGAAATAGATAGATATGAAATATATAGATATGAAATAGATAGATATGAGATTGATAGATAGATATGAAATAGATAGAAAGATATGAAATAGATAAATATGAGAAAGATAGATATATATGAGATAAATAAGTGTAAAACAGCACATACTGCAAACAATGCAAAACATAATGTAACATTTTTGTGCGTTGTACGAATTACTGCACTAGAACTACTGCTGTCCAGTAAGTAATGCCAGCACTCACTTAAGACACATTTCTGGTAAAGGGGTGTGGCATAAGTTGCAAGCACCTCATCTCAACTACCCCTTACACGTTACTTAACCACCGACATTTCCCCCCAGTCCAAGCATTCTTGTCTTATGTACCAACATTTTATGCAGCACAGTATCAAATGCTTTGGAAAAATCAAGCTATAGTATATGATGTCCAACAACTCTCCCCTATACAGTCTAGAGCTCCCAGTAGGAAAAAATAGTTTGCACTACAATACCTATCTCTCATAAACCCATACTGAAATTAAGTTATACAGCCATGTTCATTGAGACACTCCAGGATAGGATATTTTAAGAACTCTTCGGACTTTTCACCAACAATAGAATTTAGACTTACTAGACTATCGTTTCTGTTTTCACTTTCTGACCCCTTCTTGAATACTGGCAGCACATTTGCAATGCACCAATCCTATGGAACAGGCCCCATCACTAAAGGGTCCTTAAAGAGGTTATCCAGGCAGCAGGCACCAGGATACATTGGGGTCAGAGCAGAAGCACTGCTCCGACCTCTGTATAGCCAGTGGCCACACAATCTTGCAGATAATGCTGCCAAGATAGTGAGGCCATTGGCTACCACTGGTGTGCATGGTTTTAACCCTTTCCAATCCAATTTGTATCCTGGTTTTCCTAGGGGGCTTACTCTTTTTCTGCCCTTATACAACAGCGCTATTTGCTGGCTAAAGCCAGTACTGCATGAGGTAACACATTGGATAGGCTCCGACAGCAAAGAGGCTGGCAATATACAGTAAGAGAACCCCAACGAACGTCTTCCAATATCGGAGCTGTACAGCCCTAAATCATAATGTCTTTAGGCATCAGACAGTGGATTGGAAAGGGTTAAAGACTTGTAGTTACCACAGTGTAGAAACCCAGCCAAAGGATTTGCTTTACTGTATTTGGCAACAAGTCTCTATCTCCAGCTTTGAAGCTTTTATTAGTTTTTTACATCATTTATTATTTTTTCCTTATATGTTTTTAGTGCCTTTCTTTTTTGTAGTTCACTTTCTTTTTATTTTTAATAATTGACCACTTTTTATTTAACCCCAATGGTTTTCTCCAATTTCTAACACTTTTAATCCCATAAAGTATGTATCTCTCACAATGAATATTTATGATGCTTTAAAAAATATCTCATTTATTGTATGTACTCAAATTGTTGAGGATATTGACCCAGTTAATGAGATTAATAGCCCCCCTAACCTGATCAAACCTCCTTTTCCTGAGTTGACTTATACGATCTGATGTAAAATAACAATTTCTTAATTAGCTTCCAACCACTGGGATTCATCAGAGGATCTTTCTCAAATATGACGACCTTAGGGCTCACAGAAACATTAAAATCCTGTGCACGGAGCCTCATGCACGTCAATGGCAGCCCTATTCCAGCTCTGTACAAAACATGTTCCCTGTATATGAGCACTTACTGTGTAGATCAATTCAAATTTCTTTACTTGGGGACTTTTCAGAATACTTTGGCGAATTTTATATCAGACTGTTCATTTATGTAATAAAAATCTACAACTCAATTTAAAGGGAATCTGTTGCCTACTTTTAATCCTATGCGCTAAGCTTATGGGCTGAAAGTAGGTGACTAATGGAGTCCGAGGCTCAGTGCATAAAGCAGAGATGCTAAGTAGTCCACCCATTTTGAAATTAAACGGGCGGACTACTTATTAGCACCTCTCATTACATTCAGGGCAGCTTTCACTTACATCCCCGAACTCAGCAGGTCACCTATTTTCAGCACATAGGCTTAGCTTATAGGGTTAAAAGTAGGCGACAGATTCCCTTTAAATCTCTCCAGTGCATGACCAACAAGTACAGAGGGAAAGAAATCCTGTGTAACTCGAGTACTGTTGTTTAATACAAAAACTGATATTTAAGTGAGAGAATCAGTGGTAAGTAAAGAGTGCGAACAAAGAACAAATTTAGTTTAATTGTGGGTAATATTTTACACATAGTATAAAACACTTTGCAAAAAATCCCCAAAATGGCTGTCTGTCACAGTCCGCTATAATAGACCATACATTTTCATTTCAGCTTCTATCCTCACTGAGAGTCTTGATCTATTCCATCTTTATGTATTGGCAAGTGTCAGAAAAGCAGAAGGCAATGCGTAGGTTCACTGGTTTGGAACCACACATTGCTGTATGTAGACTCAAGAGGTATTGAAATGCCTAAGAACTTGGCAAATTATCCACCTTGGCAAATTATCCACCTTGAGTTCACAGTGCATACACATCTGTGTTGTGCCCACAGTCTGATGACCTTCATTTCATATTTGGCATATAGCACCTGGGTACATCCTGGGAAGTCAGCCCAGGGCAACTAATCTGATTGATGGAAAATTAACAGAGCTCATTAAATCTATCGGTGGTTTTCAAGGCTTTCAGACGTATGGAGAAATTCTACACATGGAAAGAAAATAAAGAAAAACTAATTTAGAAACTTTTGAAGAAAAAAGACTATTTTTCAATGTATGCAAATGTTACCAAGCAAGTTTTTATGCCCGGCTGGACATTAACTATACACACTAGCCTACAATGTGGTAGATGATCACTGCACAATGCAAATGGTTTTGACTTTCCATCTGCTTACTGCCAGATAATTTAATAACAACCTAATAATACCTCCCGTATTCATGAACACATCCCAGTCTACAGCAAGGACCTCATGTATGCTGCAATCTATGTCATTGGAACTACTGTACAGTATTATTGCTTGAATTGTCAGCCATGTTGCTTTGCTAATATAAACCATAATGATGCACCATTAGAGGAAGGACAAGGTAGAATAGATCAGCATCTAAAAATCCTGATTTGGTGGAAGGTGTGCAACTCTCAATGGTCGCCCTCCAATTTATCCAAATACATAGAAAAGCCTGCCAAGATAGCATATTGCAAGCTTTCCATCTTTCACATTGTCTACTACTAAGAAAGAGGGTGTGATATATATATATATATATATATATATTTTTTTTTTTTTTTTTTTTTAATTATTATTTATTTATTTTTTCATAACAGCTTGCTTCACAACCACTCTGTCCTCCCTGGTTGCTGCTGACCAGGACATGTGACTGCTGAAGCCAATCATTGGCTTTAGGAGGTTACTGCTGTGGCCAGTGATTGGCTGCAGCAGTCACATGTCCTCATGACTCACCAGCCATCAAGAAGCACAGAGTGGTTGCGAAGCAATTTTAAGTCATGGGAAAACCTATTTAATATAGATTAGAAATACAAGTTTGGCTTGATAAATTAGTGCTAGTAGAACATGTGATTCTTAAAGTACAGAAATGGAAGATCTTCATCTGCTAGTAATTGTGGGAAAGCCAATGCATGAACCATGAAAAAGTAGATCAGCAAGATAACAGGTGGAGACTAGAATATAATAAGCTGTATTAGGGGCCTTTCACACTGGATGGAATCAGTCTGCCCAGACATTTCTGCTTCACAGTACTAAGATGGTAAAAGATGTTTATATGTTAGCAGATGTACAATGTATAAGGAGGTGATTTCATCCAGGAACATACCAGAGATAGACAAAAGTAAAAGAAAAGTCAAGTGTATCATTATATATACTGTTAGGCGCAGCACTTTCTGCTCATCTTATAGTTAAAAAAACAATATGAATTGTGCTGAGAAGTATACGTATGCCTGGGACAAAGGGAAGGTGGAACAGGTGACCGAGTGCCCTTGGTGCCATTTCGGGGGAAAAAATGCAATTTATGCATTAAAAAAACAAAAACAAACCAAAGTTGAGAAGTGTCGAATCTAAATGTATAAAATATATAAGAGGCTGGACAATGGTGCTGGAAATGGAGTTGTAAGAGATGTTAGGTGACTGTGGTGTTAAACTGAACCTGGGTGGAGGGGATGGATGTGAAGGTAAATGAGAAGTAAGTAAGATTGAACTTTATAAGCATAGAGATTAGTGGGGAGAGGGATCGGAGTATTACATGACCAGTTGACCTCTGACAGCAATCATCCTGAATTTCACTAACTGTGGATCTATCTAAAGCCTCATGCTTTGGATAACAATTAATGCTGGGTTTACATGGGACAACTGTTGGCTAAATGACTGCACAAGATCTGACATCACTGATAATGTAGTTAGCGCTGCTGCAGAGTGTTTAGACAGGCAGAGAACACCGCTGACTATTGCTGACATTCTATGAGAAGCACTGAGCGGGAGCGTTTACACTCAGCGAGAATCCCGCAATCCAGCAATGCTTTTTATGCTGGTTGAAAGTCAGCGATAATGACAAGTAAGCGAATAGTAATCAGTGTTTCTGCATTTAGACATAGCGATTATTGCGCATTTGAACAAATGTTGCGCGATAATCGTCCCTAGTAAATGGCCCTTAAACTTGTTCTGTTGTAGCGGGGTGATGGTGATGGCGCGGTCGTGACAGACAGAGGCGGAGTCAGCACATATAAAAAAATCAACTTTAGTTAACCAAAGTTTAGAGGATTTCACTCCACAGGAAGGCACTTGTACTTAAATGTTACATTGGAACATAACATTTATGTTAAACATTTGGTGTATCACATTTACAATTCCCTCTGGTACCTGGTCACATTTAGTAGTAGCAAGACATTCAACAGAAACTCCAGCCTTCCGAACCTGCATCTGAAACCTACCTAACTTCTGGTAATTTAACCTTTTATGTACCATAAGGGCCATGTCCTTATATCCAGCACAGCCGATGTCGTAGACAACTCCAATATTACACCCCTACTCTCTCTTTCTCTTTTTCCAAAAACAGAGCAGAGAGACAGAAACCCTGAACTGACCCTAACACATGTGTGAAAGCAGTCTTATCTACAGTTTCTAAAGCCTGATTTAGACGCGACGATTATCGGTCAAAAGATGTCCTTTGAGCGATAATCGTTGTGTGCATTTAGTGGGCAAGGTGATCGCTCAAACGGCAGTTTGATTTACAGTTTTGAGTGATCACTTTGCCTCCGAACGAGTTATACAGAAGACAAGCGGGGCTGTTGTCTTCTGAATCCAGCTGTTCTCTGCTCAGAGCACTCAGCGGTTATACAGCTGAGCGCTCCAAGCACGGTATGCAGAACAGAGCTGGACAGCTGTGTTCTTCATACCCTGGCTGTGTTCACTGAGTGGGATACAGCTGAAACAATAGTATCAGCTGTATCCCGCTGTGAACTCCTGATAAAGCTCATCGTTCTCTTTCAGCATGCTGCAAGGGAACGATCAGCAACTGGTTAACAAAAACTGCACGGTCAGTTAGAAACAACAATTATTACTCAAAAAACGGCTTTTGAGCGAATTTTGAACAATAATTGTTGTGTCTAAATGGGCCTTAACAAACGTTTCTGGACAGCTGAGTTGATATGGTTGGGTTACACAGTTACATTTATATACTGTACAGGGCTGCATTCCTTTAAAGTATATACTTTTCCAAGCTTCTAACATATGCGATATAACTGAGGCACATGTAAACATGTTTGGCTTTTACAGGTTATGACTTGCAGGATGGAAAATTCTATGTGACAATGTGTTCTCCATCTCCTGCAAGCTATGGAAACTGAAATAAATGTTAACATGTACCTTCCTTTCCATAAACAGAACATCCTTCAGGCTTAAAATACCATACTATACATGCTGACATTTGTGCTAGCGACACTCTTTGAAATATCAGTTCCCCATTTCTGCAAAGTAAATATTCCACTAAATTGCTCAGAATTCATAATCCCTCTAGTTAGAATAGTTACATTATGCACTATTGTCTTTATTGTGCTCTTGCATCATATGAGGCTTATACAGTTGCCTATGGCTATTTCCTTTTTGGAGAAGAACATTATTTCCTATATTATCCCTATATGGAAAGAGGATACAATATGTAACTGGATGAATCATTTTTATTAACTTAATACTTCAAATAGGTAAAGGGTCACTCCAGTGCAATTTTTTTCATTCATTATGTACCTGGTCATCCAGTATACAGTTAGGGCCAGAAATATTTGGACAGTGACACAAGTTTTGTTATTTTAGCTGTTTACAAAAACATGTTCAGAAATACAATTATATATATAATATGGGCTGAAAGTGCACACTCCCAGCTGCAATATGAGAGTTTCCACATCCAAATCGGAGAAAGGGTTTAGGAATCATAGCTCTGTAATGCCTCTGTAGCCTCCTCTTTTTCAAGGGACCAAAAATAATTGGACAATGGACTCTAAGGGCTGCAATTAACTCAGAAGGCGTCTCCCTCGTTAACCTGTAATCAATTAAGTAGTTAAAAGGTCTGGGGTTGATTCCAGGTGTGTGGTTTTGGATTTGGAAGCTGTTGCTGTGACCAGACAACATGCGGTCAAAGGAACTCTCAATTGAGGTGAAGCAGAACATCCTGAGGCTGAAAAAAAAGAAAAAATCCATCAGAGAGATAGCAGACATGCTTGGAGTAGCAAAATCAACAGTCGGGTACATTCTGAGAAAAAAGGAATTCACTGGTGAGCTTGGGAACTCAAAAAGGCCTGGGCGTCCACGGAAGACAACGGTGGTGGATGATCGCCGCATACTTTCTTTGGTGAAGAAGAACCCGTTCACAACATCAACTGAAGTCCAGAACACTCTCAGGGAAGTAGGTGTATCTGTCTCTAAGTCAACAGTAAAGAGAAGACTCCATGAAAGTAAATACAAAGGGTTCACATCTAGATGCATCAATTCCAAAAATAGACAGGCCAGAGTTAAATTTTTCGGAAAAACACCTCAAGAAGCCAGCCCCGTTCTGGAAAAGTATTCTATGGACAGATGAGACAAAGATCAACCTGTACCAGAATGATGGGAAGAAAAAAGTTTGGAGAAGAAAGGGAACGGCACATGATCCAAGGCACACCACATCCTCTGTAAAACATGGTGGAGGCAACGTGATGGCATGGGCATGCATGGCTTTCAATGGCACTGGGTCACTTGTGTTTATTGATGACATAACAGCAGACAAGAGTAGCCGGATGAATTCTGAAGTGTACCGGGATATACTTTCAGCCCAGATTCAGCCAAATGCTGCAAAGTTGATCGGACAGCGCTTCACAGTACAGATGGACAATGACCCCAAGCATACAGCCAAAGCTACCCAGGAGTTCATGAGTGCAAAAAAGTGGAACATTCTGCAATGGCCAAGTCAATCACCAGATCTTAACCCAATTGAGCATGCATTTCACTTGCTCAAATCCAGACTTCAGACGGAAAGACCCACAAACAAGCAAGACCTGAAGGCTGCGGCTGTAAAGGCCTGGCAAAGCATTAAGAAGGAGGAAACCCAGCGTTTGGTGATGTCCATGGGTTCCAGACTTAAGGCAGTGATTGCCTCCAAAGGATTCGCAACAAAATATTGAAAAAAAATATTTTGTTTGGGTTATGTTTATTTGTCCAATTACTTTTGAGCTCCTAAAATGTGGAGTGTTTGTAAAGAAATGTGTACAATTCCTACATTTTCTATCAGATATTTTTGTTCAACCCTTTAAATTAAACGTTACAATCTGCACTTGAATTGTGTTGTAGAGGCTTCATTTCAAATCCAATGCGGTGGCATGCAGAGCCCAACTCGCGAAAATTGTGTTACTGTCCAAATATTTCTGGCCCTAACTGTGTATATATATATATATATATATATATATATATATATATATATATATATATATATAAAGTCAGCTAGTATTCCCTTGTTTAGTTATTCCTTTCCATCTGAAACTTTTTGGAATCTTCTTCAGATGGGTCATGTGTTCCCATTGTGACTGCCTGTGAATTACTTATCTCTATGCGACTCCTGCAGTGAACAATCTCAGTCACCAGGGCTTCCTGTATATGAAAGTGCATGGACTGTTGCATACAGGATCTTCATAGTGGGGAACACAGAAACTCCTATCACAATTACTGATGATGATCATACAGCCCGTGTTACACAGTTAGAATCAAGAAGATGACAGTTCATCCTCCATGACTGTGTACATATGGTCTTCAGTTTATTTAGGAGACTATAAAGGGTAATGATAATCACACTGTCCTCCCAGCAGGCAGAGATGGTACGGACTCTAGTTGATCACGTGATGCTGTGCTGACCTGTCGTGAGATTGCTAGCACAGTGGAAGAGAAAGTATGGAGAAATCTAAAAATCAAAATGGAGTCTGATAGGTACCAGACAGGATGCTGCACTGCATGGAAACAAGTGCAATATACATAGGAGATGTCCAGAGTGTGACAGGCGATTAGGTGAGGGGTGCAGTGATAAAAATTGTGTTTTTGCTTTAGTGGTCCTTTAATTATGATGGTTCAACTAGGACTAACTAATCACTCACTCACATTGTGTCTGCTGAGAACCATTTTCTGCCTGTCCAATTTTTCCTGCAGGTTCGCTGCATTGCACAGCACTCACTTAAACCAATGTCCATTTATTTCAGAAGTACCAGCATGCCTTCAGATTAAGAGTTGTACTCTAGTGGGGTCTAGAGGGGGTTTGATTGGAGGTCCTCCTGTGTACAAACAGGAAAAACCCTTTAATGTTCTAGCTCTAAATCTAAATGTAGAACAGGGATTATGTAGACTGAGACACTATTTTGGCCATACAATATTCTGCAAGTGGTTAAATATTAGAGTATTCAACAACAGTCGTTATGCTCTTACTAACACCGTTATATTTATTAATAAAATATTACAGTACTGTATGGTTTCTATAATCAAAATGTAGAATATGATTCACTGCAATCGATTTTCCACGATGAACCTATCATAATGATTGTGGTGACATAATGCTCCATGCAGCAGAAATCCACGGTGGTATATTGCAGCGCCCGTGGACAGCCGGCCTAAAGAGAGCACGTCCCACCACTAGGTGGATAGAGCACAAAAACATTCCTCGTAAAAACTGCTAAGCATGCATTACCAAATCATGTGTATGTAAATTATAGATAAAGTGCCAGTGCATAAATAGTCCGTAAGTATAATACTTAACCCATTGTCTAGGATGAAGTGGTCAGAAACCAGACGCATGTTTCGGCTTCGTCTGGGGGTGACGAAGGTCGTTGGTGACCACCAGACGAAGGCTGCTTAGTGCTTAATGATTAGAATAATAGATATAATAAAAATAATATACTACAATGTAGGCATATTTCTTTTGGACTAGAATGCAGAGTGGGCACTAGGCTCAACCCTTTGTCTATATTCCTTCCTAGTGTATAGTAGTGTTGATGCTAGTCACTCTACATTTTCCTTCTATCAATTATGAGTAAATTGTCCAGGTCTGATGGGGTCATCTGAGAAAAATCGCTTTTCTGGGAAACCCATGAATGGTGCAATAAAGGAAAGATTTCTTTGCGCTACAAATACTGAATTGAGAAAATGTTGAGCTAAGATGAACAGTAATAACAGAGAACAATAAATGGGGATGTGAAAGGATTCTACTATCACAACAGGTTCATACTTTTTAGGGGGTTTTCCACTTCCAATTTTTTGCATCTTTATTGTCTTTTGTTTTAGAATTTGACCAGTCCATTTGGTTCTACTTTTGAAAAAGTTTATTGGAACCAGACAACCCCTCCAGTCCTGGACAAACAAAGATGGCCGCACTGCTTCTGTGACTACCTGATGTACACTGTGTATTACTATGCATCAGTGGTCAATAACACTACCTACTGCTCTGACTGGCCAGCATTGCTCACATGAGCAGCAGTGGCCAATCAAAGCAGATATGTCATACTAATACACAGTGTGCATCAGTTAGTCACAAAAGCAGTGCCGCCATCTTTGTTTCTTAAGGAACGGAAGGACACTTTTGTCTGGTTCCAATTAACTTTTCAAAAGTAGAGCCAAATGGATTAAAACAATAAAATAAATGGTACTTACCTGCCCTCAGCCCTGACAATCCAGCACTACAGTCCCGTGATTCTCCTGGTTTCTGTTGACAGTAGAAGTCAGGTGATCGCTGCCTGCCAATCAGAGGCTGCAGTGTCATCCATGATCCTGGTATCAGTGTTCACAGTGCTGGATCACCAGGGCCAAGGACGCTAAATGTACAATAACAACTAGTGTGAATACCCCTAAGCCTGATTTGACATGTGTTGCCATACTTGGTTTCAGAAAAGATCTGCAACAGATCTCATCCCATACAGATCCCATTAGCTTTAATCATCTGTTTTGCTGACCTTCTTCAGTATACAGTATTAGTGGCTGCTCACATCATGTTTGGAATGTACCATTACCATATATATTAAATGTACATAAAAAACATACAAACATATGCTGAATTAAAGGGAACCTGCCTAAAGCACCATAAACTAACTTCCGGTGCTGTCAGGCAAGGTGACAGGGAGCCGAGTGATGTATTTTTCATACTCATCCATTCATGGTTCCTGTGGTGCCTGCTGCTGAAATTCGCATGCCAGCTAAAAATCTGACTTTTTCAGAGTCCCGTCATTATTGATGTCTTTTAGTACATTTTTGTTTCACCTCTTCAACATCAGCAAAACATTTTCATTTGAGGTCACTTTTAGCCCAAGGTAAAAAAAAAAAAAAAGTTGTATGGACTGAGATCGGGTGAATATGGAGGGGGAGGCAAGAGTGTCATACAGTGTTTAATCAAATTGCTTAACACTCAGCGTTGTTTAGGCAGGTGCGTTGTCATGATGGAAGAACCAGTCACCTGTTTGCCACAAATTGGGACGTTTTCTCCGTACACCATAATGCAAGCTTTTCAAAACTTTCAAATAAAAACTTTGGTTGATTGTTTGACGTTGTGTTAGAAAGTTGAAAGCACAAAAACGTAAAGCATTATGTTTCCATATGTTTCCTATCAGCTGTAATAAAAAGAAAAGTATACGTAGGGCATACACTCTTTGTGGAACAGAAATGCATTGTATGCTCTGCTGTCTGTTCCTATTGAAGGAAAAAGGCATGCCACTAATAACTGAGAAGAAACTATGGATTTAGTTTTGAGCATTGAAATCAATATGACAAATATATGTAGGTCTTCTTTGGAATGTAACCTTTTTCTACAATTTTTCTTTTCAATAGGTCTGTATATTTATGACTTCATCTGTAACTCTTTGATCAAGAAACAATAGTCTTTTCCCAATTCTATTCTTAGCTTAATAAGTAAAAAAAGTATAAGATTTCTATGAATTTTATTCAAGACTCAGACATGTGGCAAGATAATATTCTTCTAAGCTCCCGTTCCCTCCAAATAAGGAAGCAAACACATGGACACTTCCTTTTACAGCAGAAGACAATCTATAGGTTGTGAAATATGTCGTGCTGCTTTGTTATATGGTTATTCCAGAAATGTTTCTCTGTTAGCTGCAGCATTTCCCAGAGACATTGTACAGATTGTACAGCCTGTAGCAGAGAGAGCTCTGTCTAATGGTAAAGATGTTGTTCTACCAAGTCAGGAAACCTATAAAAAAGACGCTTCCTACAGTGTTCTAATCATACAATTTCAGTATGTTATTGTAGGAGTCGTACATTGACTATAGACCTAGTATAGACCTAACATAATAGAATATATCACCAATTACATGTAATCTTCTCTTCATCCTAGCCAGCACATCAGACGGTGATAGCCCTTGGTTTCCATGAAGCAGGAGTCACGTCTACAAAGGGTACAGTTCCCAGTTACCTTTTCAGATCCACAGGCGAGCTCCTGCCCCTGTATTACCCAGCCCATCTTATATACTAATAACAAAAGGTGTCTACATGCCAAGTGCATAGGGATGTTTTATTGTTCACCCTCTTCTGGATCATCTTAATATTTCCCTGTGTTGTTTCATCTCTTAATATTGGTCATATACTTGAAGAAGTAACAAGCCAGTAGAGCAAACCTTTAGACCCATTGTTCTAGATAGACCCTATTTTAGGTACACGGTCAGTAGACTAATGGCCCTTTTACACAGGACAAGAAACTCACCATTCGTTAGTCCCAGCGTACTAGCTGGTGATGTCATCACTAGCTCGTTTGCGCTCAGGCAGCATGATTAGACTGAGAATCATGCTGTTCTCATTCACTTATTGTTTCACATTCCTGTCTGAAACTCAGAACAATCAGTGTTTAAACTTTCTGACGAGTTGATTTTTATGCCGGCTGAAACTGAATGACGAACGAGAACCTCACAATTCTCTTTTGTTGTTCAGTTGTCGTCTCACATTTAAACTGAAAGATTATTGTTCAGTTTCACTCGTTTAAACAATAATCTTTCATTCTAAACGCAGCAAAACCAATTGTTCTAGATAGACCCTGTGGTAAATACATTGTCAGTAGCTACTGTGAACAGAAAAATGTTATGACTGTTTGAGTGTGGGGGGGGGGGGGGAATCATTGGGGTTCTGGACCCATTCTTTGGCTCTACTAGGTTTTTGTTTAGAACTAATTTGGTCAGGGAATCGGCCTCGGACTAATTATGCTTTAACTATATGTGGTACTTCTCATTATTGACTCTCTTGACATACTGGACACTGGGCTATAATGGTTTGATAGCATCCAGTGTTCTATGCCTCTACTCTGTGCCATCTGCAAGTAGCTTTCTCTCCCAGGTGTCCACATTATTGATGGGCCCACACGTTCTTGAGTTTCTTCCACATCTACCTGTGACATCTTTAATTGTTCATCTGTAACAGAATTATACTATCACTCTAGAGTGTCTGAAGCACAATGAGCATCTACATGAAGCACCATTACCCTAATTGTTTGCACCAAACTCCAAACTTCTATACCTCTTTTTCCCACACTTCTTTTGCATAAATGTACCTATCATTTTTAGCCCACACAGGCATCCATGTAGTTAAGGCCCAAAGTTCATGGGGCAGATCTGATTTGCAGAATCCGTGCAGGTTACCCGCGCAGAATCAAGCCGCCCATAGGGAAGCATGGGTGTCCGCACATAAATTAAAGCATGCAGTTTTGTTTTGTGGACCTTTTGCTCCGGAAAACAAATCACAGCATGCTACATTTCAGTGTCGTTCCCGCGGCCCGTCCACAATTAAATTGCAGACAGGCCACAGATTTTGCAGGAAAGCAAGAGTTTAAGAAAAAAAGAAACTCCACTGCGCATGTGCAGCGAAGCACTGTCCAGCCCTTCTGCACACATCTGCAGTGAAGAAAATAGAAGCCCTGGACAGGCATGTAGAAGACCCTGATGGGTAAGCAGTGTCCTCGTCCATGGGCAGGATTGGATTCTACTGAGTGGTCCCGCATGCGGAATGCAATCCGCCCATGGACATTGGGCCCAACCCATTAGCAACAGACCATGAAACAGTATGCACATAACGCTGACTTATAGCTTCAAGTCTCAACACTGCGTATAATTCTGCATACTAATTGCAATTTTTTTTGCCTCCTGAAGTGACTAATAACTTACTAGTTGTGGGATTATTGGAGTATTGGTTTCTAGTATCTCCGGGTTCCTACATACTTAGCTGAACCATCGGTGAACCAGGCATATTTTCTTTCCTCAATTGGTGAAGAACCTTTTCCCAGACTACTGGAGACTCTTGTACTGGAAGAGTTGTGTCAGGAATTGCTTGATCTATATTGGGAGCAGCAGTTACCTATTTATGCAATGTGGATATCTCGGTATCCCTTTCTTGGCTCCGCCCTGTTGGTACTATTTCAATTAATGATACTAGCTTCCTGTGTATGACCCTTCTTGTGTGTCTTAGTTGTGCTATTTACCAATTGCCTAATGGGTATCTCTGGCCTCATGGCCACTTCATGACCTACTGTAACATGTTCTGTCTCTACCAAGGCCCAATAGCAGGCCAGTAACATTCTTTCAAAAGGTGTGTATCCACTGCCTACCTCTGGCAATTTCTTTTACCAAAAACATAATGGTACCTTTTTCTTTCCCTGCATTTGCCATAAATGGCAGTTTGCATACAGGTCACCAAACATTCAGCGCTGCGTCCCCATTCATCAAAGGCCACAAATCCTGAGCCTGCTGTGTAACTTCTTTTGCCATCTCAAGTGCTTTGTGTTGTTCATCATTCCACTCAAACTCGTACTTATGTGTGACTTTGTATAAAACAGCCAAAATCTAAGATGTGAAATGTGTTGCCTGCAAAATCCAAAACATCCTGTGAACTCGCTGAGCCTCAGTTTTATTATGTGGTGTGGCAAAGTCAAGTAGGCAAGTATTTTCTAGCTAGCTTTTGGCAAAATTTCTCTATCTCCTTGATTCCATCGTATACCAAGGAATTTATTAGTTTGTGACGGTCTTTGGACTTTGGTAGGATTGATCTCCCGCCCTTGGTTTTCTCATATGTTGGATCAGTCAATCTAACTTCTTGTATATTTCTTGTTCAATGTCTCCTTGAATCATGTCATCAATCTGTTTTCCCCCTAAACCTGTCACTAACACTTTTTGTGTGCAGTTTTTGCATTCCTATAAATAAGAGAGGCCACAGCCCCAGTGTCTACTACTAATACTTGAACTTGCTGACTAGATCCAATTTTTTAGAAGGCAGTTAAATCTACATGGCATCTGATATCTTGTCTAGACCATCCTTTCACTGAAGCCTGGCCCTCCCATCAATTATTTTTACTTCTTTCAAACGCAGTAGCAAATTCCTCAACTCCTGATGGGGGTACACATTTTCATACCTCTCCCACTCCTTCTGCTGGCTCCCTGAAACTCCAGACCCACCAGCAGAGGATGCACTGCCGGTATGTGGAGAGTCCCGATGAGACTCTGCATCTAGAGTGTAGGAGGTAGAAGGAGCCCTGGACACTACTGTCTATACTGTCTATGCACCTTTTTCTTTCTATCCAGGGCCATATCCTTGTACATCTTACACAATTCTTCTATAGTAACATCTTCAATTTTATCGATATACACCATCTTTCAGTGAAGCTATAAACCTATCTCTTAAAGACAGACAACCAATACTCCTGTCACTCCCTACGCCACTCTCCCTTGCTAGAGGTCCCCATTCTACCAACTCACTAAGTTGCCTGACTGCTTCCACTACCTATGTAACAGCATTTCCTGTTTGATTGATCAACAAATCCATTATCACCTGCTTGTAAGCTAGTACAGCAAGGTGGATTATCTTATTTCGAATAGCCACAGACAATACAATATCCCCTAAATCTCCTGGTTGATTCACAGCTATGGCATTTTTCATAGTCTCCTCTCTAATTCTCTGTATGGCATCTTTTAAGGTAAACCAAGGTTTGTCATTTGGGGTCTAATCTAACTCTGAAGGATACTTATGCTGGCACCCAATAGTAACAACACTCAACATATCAATTTGCCCCTGCAAAGTACAAAAAAGTCTCGTAGGGTCTAGTGTGATATTAGTGAAATTCCTAGCATCAACCTGATCCAAAGTTATTCCTCCAGCTCCACTATCATACATCTCACCATCCATGTAATCACAGATTCACTTGATTGGTACCTAAAGCGATCATGAATATCATTTACTTTACTTCTTGATGACTGAAAATCTTCTATCACATCAGGGTTAATCAACCCTCCATTAGGTCCCCTTTCTGTCTATTGTATCTGTACTGGCTGTGCCTGGATTGAAGGATGATCACTCTCTCTTCTGATTTAGAATATTCCTCCTTTATTTTCAGCATCTGACAGGGCTTCTGATCCTGAAGAATGCCGTATGTCTCCATCTATTTGTCAGGGTCCCATTCTAAGCTTGCATTAGCAATAGCTAAGCTCACCTTTTTCCTTTTCTGCCACTGTCCTATAAGTGTCAATTTGGTAACACACAACTTATTCTGGCATTGTGCATGCTGCAAGCCACAATTCTTTTGCTCCAACTCTTGAAATGTCTGCTCTTCTTTTAGTTCATGCATACGTCTATGGATACATAACAAGATCCATCCACAAGACTCAACTCCTTGCCTTTTTTCATAAAAACTATCTGTAAACACTTTACCACGTCTGCTAGCTCAACATTCTCTAAACATCTATCCCAAGCTTCACACAAACTCGCACGGCGTGCCTACTCTGTGGCCAATTTCCCATGGGGAGGGTTTTCCCATTGCAATTACAATCTGTACTTGCTGAGATTTTTTTTTCTACTCACCTGCTACCTGGTTCCCAGAATATCCCCCTCTGAAGTCCATGCACCAAATTGAACATCTTTTCACGTTATCATGCACATGCTCTCTCATAGACTTGTATGGGAGAGTGCACAGATGGCACTGTGAAAAGAGTCGGATGTTCAGTGTGGCCCGCAGAGTTCAATGGCGGGCGCCATGGGAGTCAAGTAGTGGTGAGTATAAAAAAATACAATACCCGACTCCCTGTCATTTACCTTAACAGCACTATAACTTAGTTTAAATTTCTGTAGGGAGGTACAGATTCCCTTTAATTTTATTCTTAGAAATTTTGAAGAAATGTTTTTTGTTGGCCTTTAAACTTATATGTGCCTTAAATATTATACGCCTTCTAATAAAACTACTGATACTAAATTGAGTATATATTGATAAAGGCTAGAGGTTTTCATTTATGTAGTGCGCTATCAGCACCCTTGTAAGAATATAGCATTAAAAACCATTTTTATAATGGTTGGTAGTTTTATGGTGTTGTAATGGGTGCTGAACTGAGGTCATGATTCAATCCAGAAACATTCTGTCAGCCAAAAGGAGATCTTCCTTCCTTACACAACCGGTTATATGTGACCACCACAAATAGTCTCCGGGACTGTTCCCCTTGGTCACTTGCTTTGTACTATATTAGAAAGGGTCACATTGCATGACCTGCTTCTGAATATAAAAACACAGAAAATATAAGAACCACATGGCATAATTGAAGACGCCAGACAATGGATTAAGTCTGGAAATGATCATAGACTGCATTATGTGCTTAAGAAATGTTTTATATCCATGTGATTCCTGATTTTATTTCTTAGAAACCTATAACTTTTATTGTGCAAAAACGTTGATTTCCCTTGAATATAAGAGCGCATTAGCAGCTGAATGTTAGAAAACTCTTCTGTTTCTATGGCTTCCTCAGATTCTGTCCTAGCATCTCTCTCATCTTCTCAGACTACGTAAACAGTCACTTACAAAAGAATTCATCAGCGGTTGGTAAATAATGAAAGGGATGACAAAAGCAGCGCAGGAAACATTGGACACTCTGCTATGAAAGGAACACAGAGTTCCAGAGGATAGAGAAAGATAGATAATCAACAGCATCAGTTTATGACATCATATATGACTGTATGTGATGCAATCACTTAGTAACACTTTGAACATTTTTAGACCAAACATAGGACATGGCCATCTTTGGTTGATGCACTTCACAGTATTCTGATTGTGTAGTTGAGTTATTATATCAAAACCTGCAACTATATAACTATATATCTAATGATTACTATAAGAGCCCATTTACATGTCCCTATTTGCAAGCCATGCATTGTCTTTTGTACCCATAATAGCCTATGAGGCTATTCAGACAGACAATTTTTCACATGAACTGATGGTCCGTGTGAAAAAAATCTCTGCGTGTCCTATTCTCATCTGTTTTCCAGAAAGTAGGGTATGCACTGTATGGGGTCTGTGAACAACACACCAATGGTGTCCATGTGCTCTTCAGTCTCTTTTGTGCTCATTTAAATGGGTGAAACTCACAAATCGCCATGTGAATGTAGACTTAGATGATGAAGAATGAGGAAGGGGGTATTTTACTTGCGATATACAGTATGTGTTGTACAATAGAGAGACATCCTGCGCATTCCGTGATATCTACAAGAACTAAAGCAGTTTCTTCCAGACAATAACCTGATGTTTCTATGAACAAAAGCCCATGATTTAACCATTTTGGGATACTTGATGTAAATCTTTACATCATATTTCAGCTCCCACTATTTTCAATTGCATTTCTCTATATATCCCACAATAAAGAGTGAATGGAAATTCTTCCTTCTCATTCATTAACTCAACCTTTGCCTGAAACATTCCACATTGCCAGCTCATTTGGCGTTGAAAGGTTCATATCTTCAGCAGGACACAGATTTTCTATTCAGCAATTTTGGCTGGTAGTACACTAGACTAAAGAACGGGGGCGTTCGCCATGATGTACCCTGGCATCGCTAGGCTTCCTCTGCAGCTGCTATTTACCAGACAGCAATTGAGGGGAATGCAGCTGACAAGGAAAGAGAGTCTCAGAATTCTAAATGAGTGTGAAGGATTTGAGGGCTGATGATGTAATGATGTTTTCAGTGTACAGACAGTAAATCCTTACCAATTACACTGCACATCAGCCTATTATTGAGTAGACAGTTCAATTATTCAATTTATTACAGATTCAGATAAACACAAAATGTAAGGGACGTCTGGCCAGAAAACACCATACATACTGTATTGCCCAATTTATTAGCTATTTTCCATAGTCAGACTTTTTAGGCAGCAGGCAAAACAGTGGAAAGCACTGAAAGAGGAGGTGAATTATGATTAAAATCACATTTCATTTTCTTTGTGCAATCGCATATATTCGGTACTGTTAAAATATCACATTTTGTCTGCATTTACCACCATGCACATCTAGCACAAAACCTATATTCAGCAGTAGTAGACTGCAGTACCTGTTACATGTGCAAATAATACTTTTACACATTGCCAGTAATAACTGGAGAGTGGGTCTTTGGGATGATTTCTATTGCTTTTGAATCATAAAACATTTGGTGTTGCTTAAACGAACTATCCAGTCACTACTAGGCTAGGGCTACCAGGCAATATTGGTTATGATGGGACTAGAACCTCTGTGGAGACATTGCAGTGCCATTGGAGCCACAATGCGAGTCACAGGTTGCAGCAACTTCAACATAGCAGTCGCAAAAAAGTTTAACCGGTCAAATAGTTGTTCAAAGACGGCCATCTTTCCTACTCAAATGGTAGATTGTCAGAATTGGTATGTTACTACTATCATCAGTAGAGAGAAATTAGTCTTCCATCTTCACCTTAGCTGAAATTCAAGTTTGTTCTGATTTATTATCCCAACAGCTAAGTGGTTTTGGTGTGGTCCACTAACAAGCTGTAACCTCAGGTAGAACTCCATTAAACTTCCTGAATCTGAGCATCAACTCAATGTTAAACAGAGTTTAACAAGATAAGGTCTTGCCAATACCTGTCAGTACCATACATGGCCAATAGCAAAGCAAATAAAATATGCCTACACATTGTATAGAGATAAGGTATTTCAGTGTCATTGGTCTGACACCATGGAATTTTGGGTGTTCCATTAATACATTATAACACTATGCTAATTACACATATTACGAAACTGATGTCAAACAGCTGTAAAACGCCATGTAACTTTATTACCAACTGTAGAGTTTACTCTGGCAGTACTTTTATCTAAAATATCCGCGAGTGTCAAGTATGTATTTCCGTCTAGTTTTATGTGTGGTGAAACAGAGGACATCATTTTTGTGAATAGTGTTAATGACATGAATCATTCTAGAGGCAAAGTAGAATTCGCTAAAAGGTAGAAACAAAAGTATGGTTACTTCTACATAGACACTAGAGATGAGCGAGTATACTCGCTAAGGCCCATTACTCGAGCGAGTGGTGCCTTAGCCGAGTATCTCCCCGCTCGTCTCTAAAGATTTGGGGGGCGGCGCGGGTGACAGGTGAGTTGCGGCAGGGAGCAGGGGGGAGAGAGGGAGAGATCTCCCCTCCGTGCATTTGTGCACTGAACAAGGCTTTTTTGTGTGCGTATCGGCGTATATTACTGTACTTTTTCTGTTCATTTGCGCGAGGCAAACAAACGCACCAATTGAAATGGCTAATTAGTTCCAGATGGGATTTTTTTCCAGCGGAACTACGCAGTGTGTCACACATCTCCGTGCATATCTTGCGCGCCCCTCATTGACTTCTATGGGGACCTTTGAAGCGCAAATACGCAGAAAAATAGAGCGTGTTCTATTTTTTCTTGCGCGACCTGAATGCACCTGCAAAATACAGAAATGTGAATGAACCCATTGGTTTCTTTTCTCTGTGTATTGCAAGCACCAATTTTGCATGTGCAAATACGCCCGCGTGCAGTCAGCCCTATTTAGATGTACAGTAGCTGCTAAACTGCTATGAAAGGTCTTGTCCGGTGATCAATGACGAGTGAAGTAATTGTGCACAAGCCATGCCTCTGTAAACAGAATGTCAACGCTGGTGACGGTTCACTGGAAGTGCAGAAGGCTGTCCCAGCAATGGTGAAAGTCATATGACAAAAGCCATTGTAAGGATATTGCCTGATTTTCAATTACACAGCTGTATGAACATTGTGTTCTCAGTTGTATGATTTCAGACATCTTGCATTGTTTCAAAGAGAAGATAAAAGCCTATTAATGGCCGTGGTTGCTGGCAGATGTACAGAGCACTTTTCACTAATTTCTACCTTTATTGGCCTTAAGCAAATATGTAAATTCATGTGAGAATCATCTGGTTGAATATTAACGCATTATCACCTCTACAAGCTGTGCATCCTAAAGCTGCATCACAAAACTGTGAAATATACAGCAAAAGTATGTGCAGCCACAAGCCACTACATATACTTGTGCAGTTAGGACTCGGCAATGTAACAGGTAAGTTGTTTACCTGTGGTCAATTGCAGTTTCTTTAGGCTGCCTGTCCACTGGTGGGTTTGAATTGCGTTCCCTGCGGCGATAATCTGGCCATGGGGAACGCAGTGAATGCTCCCCATAGCATTGCTATGGAGAGCACAGCCCCCTGTCCACGAGCGGAGAATCATTGCAATTCTCCGCTCACGGCTGGCAAATCGCAGCATGCTGCGATTTGCCGCGATTCTCCGTGGTCAGCCTATCTGTCAGATAGGCTGACAGCAGAGGTCCCTCTACCGGCTCCAGCTCCCGGGCAGCGGCTCCGGTGGCAGATATCCACTGCGGGATACTGCAGCACCAGTGGACAGGCAGCCTTACAGTCATATCAGTACTGTGCTCTGGCAGCCAGTTCCCGTGATTTTGGTGCACTTTACCTTAGCCTCAGCTTTGCTTTTTATTTAGGTTTAAGATAGCCATGCTCATTTGATGAATGTTGGTTGAACCTGCCAATTTTGATGTCCACAATTGGCAAACGTTGAAGGAGAGAAAAGTCGAGCATGTTAAATATTACCTTGCCTGATTCTTTTCTGCTCCAGGAAAGTAAGCCACTGTCACATGCAAGGGTCTAGCTAAGGGCTTTAACCCACTTGCGTTTTTTTAACGCTGCGATATTAGTGCGTTCTTTTTAACACGATTGTCAATGGGACTTTCTAATGTTAAAAATGCATCGCAAGTTTGTGCTTTGCGATTTTTGTCCCCTCGACAATCGCGTTAAAAAAAAAACGCAGCGATATCGCAGCGTTAAAAAAACGCAAGTGGGTAAGAGCCCTAAGGCTCATGGGCCCAGGTGCGAAGGTTTATCTTGGGCCTCACCCAACTCTTCCTAACCCCTTAACACAGAGGCATAACTTGAAGCTCCTGGGCCCCAATGCAAAACCTGTAAGAGGGCCACCAACTATAAATGCTTTATTCATAGTACTGGGCTCCCTATATGTAGAAGAGAGACCTTATGGGCCCCCTAAGGCTCCTGGGCCCAGGTGCAACAGCAACCCCTGCATTCCCTATAGCTACACCAGTGGTCACATATGTCTGGCAACAGCTTACTCCCCAATCCCCATAAAAGAGAGTTTGTTAGCTAAAACATGTAAGGCCAGACTTATGCTTAGTTGTCAAATAGTTTACAAAAAGTTCTAAATAATTCATAATAACTTGATTTAACTTCTAACTAAATAACTTCTAACTAAATGAAGAGGTTCTTGCACCAACTGCTTCTTATTTTATCTGTCCTCATATGACTCTTTAGACTATAGAAATATTTGAGTTGCTTCTTTATGTGATTTATAAAGAATAAGCAATTCATGTCAAGGATATTGGACTTAGCGACGAGGAAGAAAGTCAATATTGTCAATAGTTATTACTTTTTCAAGGCTGCCCATATTAGCTGATATACGAAACATTTGAAAGGCTTGTAGCTCATATACCACAGGGATGATCCAAGTACATTTTGATTATTTTGTCTGCCCCATTATTGAAATTTTAAGACATGCTGTACCTTTGTAATGAATGATGTTTATGCACTATTATTTGAACATTGTGTAAGTCTGTTAAAATTTGTGACATTTTCACAAATAGAACAATGAAAAAATCATGTCAGTAGGCAGAGCACTGACTCTCAGGATACCTGTGAGATGGCCTAAAAAGCATAAATTAATGAATTCCTCTGCAGCCACCAAATACCCCCTTGATCCTCCTAAGATGGGAGGGCTCCTGTGGTAGTAAACTTTATGTGGGCGAAACTTTAATTGAAATGGTTGGTTCATATTTAACCCCTTGAGTGGCACGCCCGGAAAATTTCCGGGGACGAGCTCCACTGCTCATAACAACATAGCCCGGAAGATTTCCGGGCTATGTATCACTATAGGAGCTGCAGAGCACAATGCCACAAGCTGTGACAGTGTGCTCTGCCTGCACAGACCCACACAGAGAACAAAGCAAGGGCTTTGAAAAACCAGCAGAAGATATTGCCGACATGTCGGCAATGTCCTGCTTTGTTTACAAGTTGCCATAGAGACCATCGGCTTGTCAGAAGCAAGCCGATGGTCTCTGTGGCAGGGAGAGCTGGTTGTTAGCTGTCAGAGGACAGCTAGGTACTAGCTCTTACAGCAGAGATCAGAGAAAACCTCCGATCTCTGCTGTGTTAACCCTTTACATGCTGCAGTCTATGTGACTGCAGCATGTAAAGGGTTGTCTCTGCAACATGTAAAGGGCTGTCACCATCGGACCCCCGGAATGTGATCAGGGGTCCTGATGGGTCCCTGTGGAAGTCCCCTAAAGGGACAAAAAAAAAAAAATTAAAAAAAAAAAAAAAAAAAAAAAAGTAAAACAATTATTAAAAAAATAAAAAAACACTTGTCTCCCTTTACTTTGTAAAAAAATCAAAAATACAATCACACATGTGGTATCCGTGTGCGTCGTAATGACCCAGAGAAGGAAGTTAATACATTATTTAACCCCTTAATGACATGGCCCCTTTTTTTCTTTTTTCCCCATTTCTTTTTCTCCTCCCCCCTGTTTAAAAAATCACAACTTGTCCCGCAAAAAACAAGCCCTCATATGGCCATGTCAATGGAAAAATGAAAAAGTTATGGCTCTTGAGACGCAACTGCAAAACTAGTTGAAATTCAATGATTAGACCATTTTAAAAAACCTGCCCTGGTGGGCACGACAGGGTGGTAGGAAACCTGCCACTCAAGGGGTTAAAGGGGTTTCCAGTTTTTGAAGAGTTTAGCTAACAGCAAGAAATGCTATAAAAGTGTACCCGCCACTCCTGCACCACTGGTGTTCCCCACCGGTCTTTGTTTAAACTAGTCCTCTGTGCATGAATCTAAATGGTCCACCAAATGTAAGCAGCGACAGACGGGAAATACCATGGAGGGCGATTATAATGCTTACATTCTTGGATTCAGCGTTTCAGCTTCTATGAGCCCATAAGTTTAGTCTATGGGGCTCATACTAGCTGAAAGACTCTCTTTAATTTCTTCAAATCCTGGACAATCCCTCTAAGACGATTGAACCCTTCCGACACACCTAATTGGCCTGAGCATGGGCAAATCTGCTTGAGTAGCAAGCCACAGCAATTCAATCAGTCATATATATGGATCAGAAAATAAACTGATCTTTATTAAGTACATAAGCAGAATCACGCCTCAGCGGCACAATGTAATTGTTAAAATAGGTGGTAAAAGAAAATGTAAGCATGAATGGTCATTTTATGCCAATGGTTCTAAAAAAATGTGACGACTAATATGACAAGTAATTAAAATTAGTGATGAGCGACCATACTCGCTAAGGGCAATTGCTCGAGCAAGCATTGCCTTTAGCGAGTACCTGCCCGCTCGAGAGTAAAGGTTCAGCTGCCGTCGGCGGGCAGGGAGCTGCGGGGAAGAACGGAGGGGAGATCTCTCTCTCCCTCTCTCCCCCTGCTCACTGCGGAAACTCACCGCTCCCCCGCGCCGGCAGCCAAACCTTTTCTCTCGAGCGGGCAGGTACTCGCTAAGGGCAGTGCTCGCTCGAGTAATTGTCCTTAGCGAGTATGTTTGCTCATCTCTAATTATAATCCTTTAAATAAGGTGAACTTCACACATCTATTATTTTCTATCTAGATGGTGAGCTATTGTTCCCATAAATAAACTCTGTATGCCACTTATGATCCAGCCTTCTATTCCATAGCAGCGGTTGTCTTCCTGATTGTTTTGGCAGCAGAATTATGAATTTTAGTTTCCATTGACTGTGGGCTCATACTTCTCTAAAATAGATAGCTGACATGCTTTATGGAGCAGTTACACAGCAGACTCTTGGCGCTGTCTCATATCTGCTCTGCAGCTGAAACTCTCTTGCAATTTTGTACAATCTCATCAACAAAATATGAGAGCGGAAATATTTTTCAGATTTTTTCTGGAGAATGAAATTTATAGATTAAAAAAACAAATTCATCAGACATTCTGAAAATGAAAAATCCAGGGATTATTTTCTCTTGTGCAGCTTGAATATTTTGAAGCTTATAGCATAATGCAAAGATGGAAGAGGCAGTCTCATTTTGACCATTCCGTTTTCAACTGAAGCTAACCAAGCGATCCACTGAACACCACTGGTCCAGCTTCATTACCCGCTGTGATCACAGCGCTTTGTAGAGATATAAAAATATATGTCGGGAATTCAAATGAATTCATTCAAATATGCTTGGTCAACTAAAGCAAGAGCTACTACTACCCTGTGTCCCTGAAAATAAGACATACCCTGAAAATAAGACATAGCATGATTTTTCAGGCTTTTTGAGGATGCTTGAAATATAAGCCCTACTCCAAAATTAAGCCCTGCTCATAATTAATTTAAAGTCAATTTAAATAGTGTACAGACAGCTATGCATGTAAAAAGTTAAACATTTTTGAACAAAAATTAATATAAGACACTGTCTTATTTTGGGGGGAACACGGTATGTAGTAGTTTCAGGCAGTAGGGTGGAGCCTCAGGTGTAGTAGCCACAGGTCTGAGCCAGGAGTTAACAACGGGAAGTCTCAGTTCACAGTACAGATGTAGGAGATGGGTAGGAACGGGAGGGCTGAGTTCGCAGTACAGATGGAGGAGGCGGGTAGTCAGAAGGGAAGCCAGGGTTCAGCAACGGGAGGTCTCAGTTCGCAGTGCAGATGAGCAGGCAGAAGTAGAGCATGATCAAGGCTTGGAGCACAATAATCACATGCTGAATCTGAGGCAGGGTCAGGCTTTTATAGGAAGTCCCAATTAGTGGCAGGGCGGGGCTATCACAGGGAGCCAGGGAGTGGACTTGACAGGAGCTGGATAGCTCACTGGGGAAACAGCCTGGAGCACAGGAGGTTCCAAATTCAAGTCCCAACACACTATTTGTCCCCAGGACTCCTCTATGGCTAACAGTGGAGGACACTATTGTTCTAAAAAAGGCCATTTTGTCTGATATATTACAACAAAATCAATGGAACCGTTATATTAGGTCAATTACAGGCTCCGGTTACCCTGTTGTCATATTTCCATTGATTATGAAGTTTGCTGTGCTATTTTCAGTAAAAAAAAAATTAAAATAAAAGGAAAACCTTGCACAAACCTTTATGAAATCCATATTACAACCTGGAGGAAAAACAGATCAGTCATGGAAGTCATTGTCCAAGTGTGTTACAAACGTATGAGATATGATCCAAGAAAGATGAGCTCTGCTAAAGGAAAGCTGAAATAATGCAAGTGGAATATGCAGTTTATTGATTACTTAGAATATTGATATAGATACTTTGGGCACTGAGCTGTCCCAACTATTTACTGCTACCAATTTATCATCAGCCAGGGACATTCACAGCAATTTACTCTTATATGAATTCTGTCAAATCTCAAGCCAATTTCATTAATGAATTTTGCTGTATATACCATGCTATATTTATTACCTAGAATTTGCACTACTGAGCAAGTGATATTGGAGCAAAATAATTATTAGCATCCCTGTCACTCAAAGAAGAACATCTCAAAAATGCTAATTTCTAACCGTGACACTAGAGAGTGAAAGAGTCAATCAGCTACAGCAATGAAGTGGTAATTTAACATCACACAGAACAATTTATTATATTTTAGATTTCATATTTCTGGATTGCCCAGTGTATATTATTTGGTGGTTCCTAATAAAAACAAGTCCGATGGAAAGAAGTATGACTGCTGGATCACACATGATTAGTTTGCAGTCTGTAACCATGAAGACACATAAGTCTACATAAGGGTTTTATACACCAAATGAAACATTTGTAATCAAGATAATTTGTAAAGTTACTTAAATGGGGTTGTTCCATCTCATCATTTTATAGCTGCGGGCTACCGCATGCGGAATCCAACCTGTTCGTGTGCAGGTAGCCGCAGGCTGCCACCTCGGCTATCTGCATAAAGGCCCATTTAAAAACAACGATTATTGCTCACAATTCGCTCAAAAGCCGATATCTAACTGCACTGACATCGTGCAGTTTTCATTAACTAGTCACTGATCATTCTCTTTCAGCATGCTAAAAAACAACGATCAGCCTTATCAGGAATTCACAGCGGGATACTATTGTTTCAGCTGCATCCTGCTGCCTGAACACAGGCGGGTTATGAAGAACACAGCGGTCCAGCTGTGTTCTTCATACTCCACACAGAGCGCACAGCTGTATACCAGCTGAACGCTTTGTGAAAAGCCAGGGTATAAAGAACACAGTGGTCTAGCTGTGTTCTGCATACCCTGCTCAGAGCGCTCGGCTGTATAACAGAGAACAGCTGGATGCAGAAGACAAGCAGCCCCGCTTGTCTTCTGCATATCCTGATCGGAGCCCTCAGCTGTATAACAGTCGGGCGCTTCGAGCAGAGAACAGCGGGATGCAGAAGACAAGCAGCCCCACTTGTCTTCTGCATCCCCTACTCGGAGCGCAAAGTGATCTTTGCACTTAAAGGCACACAACGAATATTGCTCAAAACTCGCTCAAAAGACATAGATAATCATTGTGTCTAAACCAGCCTTAACACCCAGCAAGGTGGTCAGGAAAAAAAATGTGAGTTTCTCATCTCAGCCATAAAATGCTGCGATAGGATAACCTCTTTAATATCTTTATTTTAAATTCATTAGCACAAAATCGCAAATAGTTAAAAAAGAAAACTGTAGATTATATAAGAATGAAATCCATTAGTCCAACTAGTGAGCACTAAGTGCAAGATGGTCTTTGGCTTGTTTTTCATTCACACATCAGATGTGACGTATTCATTTTGTTCTTTCAGCACGCAGAAACAAAGGACAGACACATAAAAGAATACAATTCATTCAGTCAGGGTGCATGTCATTGAATCAAACAACTAAACTGGGACAAAAGGGGCCCCTGTAGATAAGGACAACCACCAGAAAATGTGATCTGAAAGCAGTAACATAATGTTAATGGATGAGCATATGTGGTAGATGACCCCTCTACTCAAAAACATGCTGCCATTTACAGTAGTCTATCCTGTTGGGGATTCCCAACCATCTTGCCATTAGAGATTTCCTTGAAAACTCTTAGGAACGTAACTACAGAGAATGAAAAGATGCATCTAGTGCCTATTTGGGCCTAATGACAAGTGGAATATAATTTTTTTGGTTTTTGTCTTTTTTTAACATTAAGTGTTTAGAAAAATATTTGAAAAGAGAATGTATATAGGTGCAGACAAAGTTACAATGTATAAGGCCTCATGCCCAGGGCTGTGACGGACTCTGCCAGTGGAATATCGCAGCGGAGTCCGTCACAGCGCAAACCAAAGACCCCATACTCACCTCTCTGGATCCACCGCTCCAGTCCTGTCCGGCGAGCCAGCAAGCATATGCAGTACACCACATAACGCGCCGGCAGTGGGCGATGACGCAGCTGGCGATGGGCGGTATTGAGTAATCAAGCGATACTTCCGCGGCCTCCGTGGAAGACGGACTCACGTTTTTCCGCAGCAATTAGAGCATGCCGCGGTTTCTTTCACACTGCAGAATTCTGCTGTAGAATTTTCACAGAGTGAATATTGAGCTATTAGACTTAATAGAACCTAATAGCTGCGAGATAACGCTGCGGGTTTCCTCTGCGTTTCACGCGGCAAAAGCCCAGCCGTGGGTATTAGCCCTAAATGGTACAAAGAAATCACACTCAATTTGTACATATATATTATCTTTAAAAGCATTAAAGAGGATGTAAAGTAAAAAACAACTGAAAAGGGTGACAGAAAGAGGCAAATTTATAAAATAATTCCCAATGTTTAAAAGTGGAGAATTTTATTATGAAGAGAAATTAACCATATCCACATTTTGTAGAATTTAGGCCTGTTTCACACGGCTTTAAAATCGCACAATTTTGTAGCGATGCGACATTGCTTCCAAACGCATGTATATGAAGCTGATGGTTTCCAATGGGTTCTTTTAGGCTACAAAACGTCTCTCATATGAAAGAACCCATTGGAGACCATGGGCTTCACATACATGCGTTTGGAAGCAATGTCACATCGCTACAAAATCGTGCAATTTTGTAGCTCGTGTGAAACAGGCCTGATTGTGCTTATAATTTCTGCGAGAGGGATGGACCAGGATCTTTCCATCTTTTCCAGCATTTAGCCATTTTAAATCTGGTAGCAATAATTGCATGTGTAATTATAGTTTTATGCTTATAGGGGAATATTTTCAGATCTATTGATAACAAACATTGTAAATAATAATCTTCATTTGTATAGCGCCAACATATTCCACAGCGCTTACATAGACAAGGGGAATACAGAAAGACAAAAGTACAAACATTACAGAGCCACGGTTACATAGTAATCAGTTGATGGAAACAGTAGAGGTGAGGGTCCTGCTCTAACGAGCTTACATACTACAAGTAATGGGGTGATACAGAAGGTAAAGGGGCTGGAGATGTGCACCGTATGGTGAGGTGGAGAGTGAGGGATGCTATAGACATAGACAATGGTCAGACACTTAGCCATGTGACGGCAGAATCGGTATGACTGCAGGGGCAGTTGATGATGGCTGGCAAGGATTGCAGTCAATAGGTCAGGGAGCATGTGATCAGGCGGGGTATGGAGGGGTTTGGTTTAGGGAATGTGGTATGCCTCCCTGAAGAGGTGCGTTTTTAGAGCACGCTTGAAGTTCTGCGAGTCCTGGATTGCTCGGGTAGCCTTTGGAGAAGTCTTGGAGGCAGGAATGAGAAGTTTGAATTAAAGGGGTGCACAGTTTAGTTTCATTAGCAGAGCGGAGAGCCCGGCCTGGGTGATGGATTGAGGTGAGGGAGGCAATATAGGGGGCGCTGCACTGTGGAGGGCTTTGTGGATGAAGGTAGTAAGTTTAAATTGAATTCTGTATTTAACGGGCAGCCAGTGCAGTGACCGGCACAGGGCAGAGGCGTCCGAGTAGTGGCTGGACAGGAAGATGAGCCTGGCTGCCGCATTCAGGATGGATTGGAGAGGGTAGAGTCTGGTGCAGGGGAGGCCGATCAACAACGAGTTGCAATAATCGAGCTGAGAGTGGATGAGGGCACCAATAAGCAGTTTTAGCGAGTCCACGGTGAGGAAAGAGCGGTAAACAGGTAAGAATCACATAATTATGATTACAAAATTTGAAATTGCTACCAAAGAGTTAAAATCTCTTTGCAGTTCCACCAGATGTTTCATATCTGCATTCATGACATTACATTTCCAACATGTAGATAGTATGTTTGAGTACATTTTTGCAATGCTATTGGGGGTGAAATACCGTCTATAGAGAATTTTCTTAGAGACCTCTAAATGATTTACACACTTAGATAATTTGGGGATTAGGGAAAAGAATTATTGCCACCGGTTAGAAGATATTAATATTTCCAAATCATTTTCCAATTTCTGAAGTAATGGAAGTAGAGTATTGGAATTAGATTCAAGTGAAATGTCATAACTTGGGCATAAACCCTTTCTAAGCTGTTATGCAATCTGTATTTCAGATAGAGTTTTGATAAAGACCATAACACAGGCACATTCCATTTTGATATGACGTCTTATAGTATTGAAGATACTTAGAGAATTCATTTCTAGGAATGTGATGTATATTGCATATATAATTGAATGGAGATAAGCCATCATTACCACAAAAATCTCATGTACTGGTCAGTCCTGAAACCAACCAAGTATTAAGTTTTAGTTCAGGAATATATAATTCCAAAGTTTCCAAGGGGATGTAGGATAGAGCGAAATTTAACACAGTTCTTTATGGTGAGAATTTGCCAGACATCTAAACCTACCCTAGTTCTCTATCGTTAAACCACAAGAAATGCATTTGGTCCGAGATGCAGGCTCTATACTGTTTACTATAGAAGGGCAGCCTGAACAGGAGGGTGTTTATCTCTCCAAATAAATTTTGATATGGTGGTCTGAAGTTCTTTCAGGTATTTAATGGGGAAAGGGATAAGCAAGTAGCAAAACAAATATTGGATTTGACGGACAATCATCATCCTAATTTAACTGATGCAACTCACAGAAAAAGTAGTCAAATACACATCACCTGATAAATTGCAGGGCAGTATATGATGATTGAGCCTGCCCTGCAGTTTATCAGGTGGTGCATATTTGGCTACTTTTTCTGTGAGTTATGTCTTTGTACATTTTTTTCTCTCACCTCTGTGATTTTAATTTAACTGCTGCAATTCATCCTTACCATGAAATTACATGTTGTTTCATTAGTTGTAAGTTCGTTTTAAGTTTTTCAACAATTGCTTTAAAACTGGTCAGCAGTAGGTTGGAAGTAGGGCACGTTAGATATAAGTATACTATCGAGTAAAGTAAACTTTGGAGTTATTGTTCCATTAAAAAGGATAATTGAAATGTAAGATATTGTAGATGTCATCTTGACACCATGTCATATTAAGTTTATATAAGAAACCTTACTGCATAACTCCAAAGCATTCATAACTAGAGTTGAGCGAACATACTCTGCCGAGCTTGATGCTTGTTCGAGTATTAGCATACTCGATGGTGCTCGTTACTTGAGCGAGCATCAAATCGTGTTCGACCCCGCCCCAGTTTTTGGCTCCTCCTCGCTGTGGCGTGCCTGTCTTGGCCCCTCCCCGCCGCGACGCAGCGCGTGACATTAGCAATTTTTTTGTCTGGCAGGCAGGGAAGAGAGAAAGAGAGAGAGAGCGAGAGCGAGAGAGAACATGGACCAAGAAAAAGAAAAAAAAAAAAGCTCGGGACCCGGCGTCCCACATACAAAAATGCTCGAGTCTCCCATTGTAGTCAATGGGGTTCGTTACTCGAGTAGAGCTCTCGAATTTTACAAAAAGCTCGAATAACGCAGACCCGAGCATTTGGGTGCTTGCTCATCTTTATTTATAACCTCTAGTAAAAATGTAAGTGGTCGCTAAGGGCCAGGATAATCTCATTCACAAAAAGACCTATTTTATGTTCTGCATTTCCAAAATTGATACTGCTAGATGTTCTATAGAAAGTACACATACTAAGGGTGATAATGAACACCCCAGTCTTGTGATTTTATTAATAAAAAAGGAATTGGACAGAAGATAGGATGTATATACTGCTTCAGATGGTGAACTATATACAGTCGTTACAGCTCTGAACATATTCTCAGAGAAACCACATTTGGTTACCTCTTACACATATAAGAATAGAAGCAGAGAAGGTAACTGATTCACCCCAGCACTGTAGATAAGGTTGATACATTTTCTAGTACCATTTCTGGTTTGTCTATGCTTGACAAAGCCTGCTTGGTCAAGTCAACTAGGTTTGGGATAATATTTGCTACTATTGGGCAGAAAATATGTTAAAACCTGTGTTTAATAGGGATATGAGAGGTTTGTCCTGTGGTTTCCCTGGTTTAGGGAGGGTAATTAATAATGCTCACAACATGTCTTGGTGAATGACTGCTAAATCTATAATGGAGACAAATGTTGGTGTCAAGTATGAGATCAGGATGCTACCAAAGGTTTTGTAATATTCATTAGTGAGCCCATCAGGACCAGGGGATTTATTATGTTTTAACCATTTCCAATCCAATTTGTATCCTGGTTTTCCTAGGGGGCTTACTGTTTTACTGCCGTTCTACAACGGCGCCATATGCTGGCTAAAGCCAGTACTGCATGAGGTGACACATTGGATAGGCTCTGACAGCAGAGAGGCTGGCAATATACAGTAAGAGATCCCTGACGGCCGTCTTCCAACATTGGAACTGTACAGCCTTAAATCCTAATGTCTTAAGACGTCAGACAGTGGATTGGAAAGGGTTAAAGAAACAATAATTTTTGACATTTCAAGGGGTATAATGCTATTATTTCGAGTGGAAATATGATCATTGGATAATTTGGGTAAAGGTATATTGGTTAAAAATAAATTAATTAATTCCATAGTGGTTTGGTTTGGTTTGGGGAGTGTCAGTATGCTTGTTTAAAGGAGATGTCTCGAGGAAGCAGTGATTTTTTTTTTTTGCCCAGTCCCCCTAATTAAACATACATTACTAATTACCCCTGTAAATGACTTTCCTAGCTGGTTCGTACTTACCGTTCCAGCGTTTCAGCAACTTATAAAAGTTTCCCCAAGATGGCCGCCGGCTCTTTCCCCGTCGCTCGCTGCAGCCCGACGTGCGCGCTCCCGAGACGCTGCCAGCTGTGTCTCCATGGCAACCGGACGCCCCGCAGCCGCCGACCAGACGCCCCGCAGCCGCCGACCAGACGCCCCGCAGCCGCCGAGCAGTCACCCACCGCCAGGCAGCAGGTAACCGGCGCTAGCCCCCGGCTCCCCAGCGCTACGCTCCCGGCTCCCCAGCGCTAGACCCTCAGCCCAGGTGAAGGCCCCGGAGCCCAGCGCTAGGTTCTGGAGCCCAGCGCTAGGTTCCGGAGCCCAGCGCTAGGTTCCGGAGCCCAGCGCTAGGTTCCGGATCCCAGCGCTAGGTTCCGGAGCCCAGCGTTAGGTTCCGGAGCCCAGGTGAAGGCCCCGGAGCCCAGCGCTGGGCTCCGGGGCCTTCACCTGTCAGTGAACATCACCCCCGACCCATCACTTACCCCCCTGGCCCAGCGCTAGTTCCCCCGGCCTAGCGACAGCCCCCCCCCCGGCCTAGCGACAGCCCCCCCATCGCAGCGACAGCTTCCCCCGGCCTAGTGACAGCCCCCCCATCGCAGCAACAGCCCCCCCCGGCCTAGCGACAGCCCCCCCATCGCAGCGACAGCCCCCCCCGGCCTAGCGACAGCCCCCCCATCGCAGCGACAGCCCCCCCCCGGCCTAGCGACAGCCCCCCCATCGCAGCGGCAGCCCCCCCCCGGCCTAGCGACAGCCCCCCCATCGCAGCGGCAGCCCCCCCCCCATCGCAGCGACAGCGACGACAGCCCCCCCCCCGGCGCAGCGGCAGCCCCCCCGGCCCATCACTTACCTGGACGGCAGGACAGCTGGAGGGCAGGACAGCTGGGCGGCTTCTCCGGACAGCTGGGCGGCTCTGCACCTTCCTCTAACAGAGGATGGTACAGAATGGCCGCTCCAGCGCGCTCCCGAGCAGTGACAGCTCATCTGCGCATGCGCAGAAGAGCTGTAGCGGGGAGCACACTGAAGCGGCTCGTGCTGAATGGAGAAGACCGGACTGCGCAAGCGCGTCTAAAAAAGCAAGCTGCCGGCGAATTTAGACGGAACCATGGAGAGGAGGACGCTAGCAACGGAGCAGGTAAGTGGAATAACTTCTGTATGGCTCATATTTAATGCACGATGTATATTACAAAGTGCATTAATATGGCCATACGGAAGTGTATAACCCCACTTGGTTTCGCGAGACCACCCCTTTAAGTTATATAAAGAGGCACTGCATTCCACAAAGCTGTTTGCAATTTTTTGAGGGTTATAAATTTTATTATTTTTTGAATTATATACAGAATTTTTTGTTTGCAGGTTTTGACTTTCAGTTTATTTGCTAGAATAATCCCTGCTTTATTGCCTTGCCAGCAGAACTCGGCTTTAGCTTTCCTTAGGTTATATTCATGTCTGTGCTGGTGTAGTTGATATAGCTCATAACATACTCTTGAGTTTGCTATAAATATCTTGTGATTAATTAGTTTTATGAATTTGTTCTAAGGAGGTTATTTTATCATTAATACACTTAGGGGGAGATTTATCATATGAGACTTTTATGTGCGACTTTTAGACGAAGTACGGAACTATTATGAGACAAATTCATCACAGAGTCACACACTGTATGTTACATTAGACACAAATACCTTCTTTCTCTGTGGTGTGAAAGTTGGACCTGGAGATACACCTCCTCCGGAATGGAGTAGCTATGCAACTTTTTGTGTGACTTATTTTTAAAAAGTCATACTTTATAAATCAGGTCTAAACCATTGCACAACTTCAATCATGCCCACAAAGTAAAATGATGTGACCAGGTGTAAATAATAAGGAAAATAGTTGCATAGCTTTCATAAATCTGGCATATGTCACTTAGACTTAAAAAAAGTTGCATTATAGACCAAATATCAGCTTTTTTTTTTTATCTTGAGCTGCCAAGCTTTATGAGCACACCAGAGGTGACTGGTTGTGTAGTATCGGGGTGTCATCTAGGTAGAAGTATTCTTTGAGAGAATCTTCTTTTTTGTGTTTAACCCTTTCCAATCCAATTTGTATCCTGGTTTTCCTAGGGGGCTTACTCTTTTTCTGTCATTATACAACAGCGCTATATGCTGGCTAAAGCCAGTACTGCGTGAGGTGACACGTTGGATAGGCTCCGACAGCAGAGAGGCTGGCAATATACAGTAAGAGAGCCCCGACGGACGTCTTTCAACATCAGAGCTGTACAATATTAAATCATAATGTCTTTAGACGTCAGACAGTGGATTGGAAAGGGTTAATAAGTGGATTATTTAGAAAATAATTATTTAACCACCAAAAGGGTATGGGGATTGGTTAAAGTGTTCTAGTATTTGGCATGACACTAGAGCGTGGTCTGACCACGTGATGGGGCTTATGTTAGAGCACATCATTCTTTGAAGAAGCCATTTATGCAGTAGCATTAGATTGATTCTAGAATACGTTTTGTGGGGTTTTGAATGGAAGAGGTACTCATTCTCTGAGAAATGAAAAAGTTATTCTCCAAGGATCATAAAGATCCTTTTTGAGAAGGGGCTATGATAGATTTTAGATATTTTGTGGAGTTTGGGAAGATCTGTCCAGAAAGCGGGGATACAACCATGTTGAAATATCCACAAATCAAAAGAAAGCCTTTTTTATTAGGAGATAGTAAATCAAAAAGGTCATTTATTAATGAATATTTATACACATTAGGGGGGAATACAGTAATACTAATGTGTAGGTCATATTGTTAATCAGGCAAATCAATGCTACATATCTGCCCTCATTATCTATTATAAAATTAATTAGTTGGAAGGCCAACAAGTTCTTAATTGCAACAAAACACCTCCGTTCTTCCTAACAGCTGCAGAAGCAAAAATATAGGGGAAATTTTAGTTTTTTTAATCTAATGACATCCTTTTGTATCCCTGATAAGAAAATATAAAAACAATCACTGAAAACGGTCATATACTTACTGACACAGGAGGGCAGATAGCTGCATCCCCTCAGCATGCAGGTAGCAAACTTCCAAATCAGGGAGCTAATTACACCTGTGAGGGACACCGATGAAACAGCCACTCACACAGCCTCTTAATATAGAGGGGTTAGCTGCTTAGTGTATACTCCTGCACAAAGTAGATACAAAGTGGCAAACCTTCTGATACATGTAGTCCACCATGCAAACCAACAACCTATTAATGACACCATAATAGTTTGGCGGACTGCCCTGCACCCCAAAAGGTGAACCACATTGGTACTGCCACCCTGGGCTCCCCCGGCGTTTAAAAGCATGTGAATAATAGATAATAAATGCAAGGCATTAGTTGGATTTTGGCCAAAATACTTGAGCTCACACACCAATCGTCAAGGCTCCTCGCGTTTTGTAAGTCCCCACTCTAATATAAATGTATCACAGAAAGGGAAATATAAAAACAAACAATCACTATAAACTGTCATATACTTACTGACACAGGAGGGCAAACATTTGGCAGTATGGCTACCTGCAGGCTGAGGTGGTGCACATGTTTGCCCTCCTGTGTCAGTAAGTATATGGCAGTTTATAGTGATTGAATGACATCCTTTTGGTCCAAAAGTGTCTGCTCTGTACAAATGATGGATTATATTAGCTTATAGTCAAACCAGCGATCTTTTGAAAGAGTGGTTGAAGCCCTTGGGGAATATTGTTATTTAATCTCTATACAGTGACATTACTTTTTGCATTATGCCTGTATTATGCTGTCGTTTTGTTATTCCTGTGCTGTGAGATCACTGTGGTCCTATGTAATTAGCTGTGACATTACTATGTTTATAGTCCCTGTTATGTGGCATGACTGTGCAGGTTATTCCCATACTATGACATAACTTAATGCAATGACATTTCCTGTTACTCCACAGCATTTATTATCCATTTGCTGTGACATCACTCTGTGTATTATCCTCATGTACAGTGATACAATGTGACAATGATCGCTATGATATCATTTTCTTTATTATACCTGCACAGACAGATAATTGTTCACTATAATCGGTATTGTGACAATTCAGTATTAGTTATATATACTTGTCACATTACTATGCCTCTTATCCCTAACTGTGACATCACTGCACACATTATCCAGGTTTTGTGACATAACTCCTACTTAAGAAGTATAAATCATAAATAATGTTAGGAAACCCAGCTACAGATTTTACTCCCTTAGGCCGGCTGCACACGGCT